>NC_084743.1:37201900-37381900 GCF_033978785.1 Entelurus aequoreus
TGCTGGTCCTGAGAAGTGCTGATCTTGTGACTGAAGACGATAACCTGTTTTCTTAAAATAGGTGCCGTTGTTTGACCTAATCTTTTTGGGGAAACCATGTCGGGATATTAGATCATTCACAAAACATTTAATTACTGAATTGGCACCCTCCTTTGAGGTTGGGGTTGCTTCCGCCAACCACTGCAATTGTCAATCTAAATCATTACATACCTTTATCCTTGTACCGGATTGATCATATCGATTAAATAAAACCTCAACACGCTCAAACTTGACCCAATCCAAACTCACCTCCCCCCTCTGTCCCTCTCACAGGGACAGTGTTAGTCGTAGTAATAGTAATAGTAGTAGTAGTATTAGTAGTTTCAGAAACATCCAAGAAAAAGAAAAGACAGCTGATAGTCAAGTGCAGCAAGAACAGAGGCGGAGGACAGGTCATGTTTGAGGTCACTGTTCGCTTTTGCAATAGTACTTTGATATTTTACAACACCTAGTGAATTATTGTGGCCTCAATAATTCACTAAATAGTTGTATTTAATTTAGTCTATCTATGACAATGCACAGAAACATTAAGTTCAGAAACAGATATGTTCTGTACCAGATTATATCTAAATAGCTACTTTCCATCTGTAGTCCCTGGCTACCTAAATTAAAGGGATCCAAAAATCAAGCAATACAATTATGACACTAATTAATCATAATAAATATATACATTCATAATAATCAATAATTAATCAAAAAATAATCATACTGTAGCATGTAATCAAATTAAGAAAAGTCACCAAATGCCCCTTCATGGACACATACTTAATATACAATACAACCACACCTTATTTACATCATCACACAAAGACAATACATGCTCTTGTTCACATCTGTCATCATTCGTAACAACAACCAAGATTTTAACAGCCATACCTCACAATTTATAACAAAAATGCTCTCATGGATAAATATAATACTCATTAAATTGATGTGTCTACATAATGCCCCTTTTAGTGACCGTGTGAGCAGCCTTGATTGCTCCAAAGCCACTTTTTAACTTCAAATTTTCTATTCCTTTTGTTATAACGTGGAGAAGGCTAATTGGTCTGTACATGTTCTGGTCTTCTTTATTTCCTGCTTTATGGATTTAATCATAGTAGCAGTTTGTCGACGTGGTAGGGAAAGTGTTTTCCGTTATTAATTCATTCATCAATCGTTGTTATACGAGCAATAATACAATCCTTATATGTTTTTAGGAAGATAGTGTCCAACCAATATATATATATCTCTAGATCGTGAGTCTGATAATGCAGTGAAGATTTTGTTTAACTTTGTTTCATTTGTTAATTCTACAATTAGTCCATCCTGAATAACTGACAATTATTTGCACTGATTTTGAGGGATTTTTTATTCAGGGTTTGTACAGACTGGATGAAATGTTCATTAAAATTATTACTTATGTCCAGTCCAGACTGTCTGCGATAGTAGCGCCATTGATATTTAATGTTATAGTGTTGTTTCTTGTTTGCTCTCTTTCCGTAAGTTTGTATCTGGTTTTCCATAACTGTTCTAATGTTCTCTTTTGCAGCTTTGATTAATTCTAAGTGAAAGTCAGCCTTAGACTTCCGCATAAACATTGTAACTTTGTTCCTCCAAACTTTTAAAATCATACGATCTGTATTTAGACCTGTTTTAATTTCTCTTATGAGAGCTGAGTCCCGATGTCTTATTAGAATCCAAATTGTTTTATTAATCCAATGGTATTTTTATTTTAGCACTCTTCTTTCTGGTTTTGTATTCGTGTATTTACAGATGTTCTCTTTGATTTTTGTCATCCAATTGTAATTCTAGTAGGGCTGCTTATCCTTTGTATCATTGTAGAAGCCGTTTATAATATCCTTAAGTTTCTTTCTACGCGTCTTATTTAACCAGTCCAGATTAACGTCCCACATGACGTTACTTCTTTCATACTATGCTGTTTGAGGATGTCTGAAAATGAATCAAGAAAAATGTCTTTATCTGTGGTCGGTCGGTATACTACAATTACCTTGAAATACATTTCTGAGGAAAATGTGATTTTAATTTCAACATACTCAAATTGATCTACTTTTAATGTTTTCCCTTTCATAAATCATAATTCCTCCCCCCTTTGTCACTCGATCTGTCTTTTCTGTAATCTTGTCCCCCGGGACATTAATTAGAACGAAAGGTGTTGTGGGTTTTAACCATGTCTCTGATAGACAAGGTAATCCGGATTAGAGTCTGACAGTAACTGCTGTATTTGTCCAGTATGTTTCCTGTGGTAGAAAGTTTAATAATGCGGACACGTTTGTTACTGAATACTTTCTAAAGACTTCTGTCTCTCTGCGACTTTGTGTATGTAATAAGCAACTATAATTTTTTTTTTGCTTAAATTTTATTTTAGCTCAGCTGTTGTGTAGCTGCTAGCTCCTTGTAGCCTCCAGCAGGAATGTCCAAATTGCAACCAATAGCTTTGTTTTTAACAGACAACCAAAATAATTAAAAATGTGGTATTAGCGTATCGGTTCAATCAGCGGCAACTACGCCCTGTTTTATCATTTGACCTAAATTTTTGGTTTCGTAGGCAGGACAGAGGGAACAATGTGGGTCATTAGTTGTCCATCTTATACCATTCTAATTGTTGTAAGGATAGTTCACATGAGCGGCCATACCTTGAGTCCCACCATATATAAGAGTCAAAAGGCTCCTATTATGAGTCGTCTAATTGGTGATCATACACTTTGGCGGTTTGGGTGGCAGGGCACACGGACGCACCTCAGTCAGCCAGTGCTAGGACAGTTGGAGCAGTCCCCGTCCTCCATTCGTTCCTGGGAGGCGTCCCCAGTAGTTGTCAGCTAATGTCGTGCTGTCAGGCAACATCAGGAAGTTCCTTCTGTGCGGTATTGAATTGTCAGGGCACAGTTCGTAAGCAGGTCATTACAAGGTGTGTGCAGGTTGACCACAAAGGAATGCTTCAAAGATTGTGTTGAACATTGTCCGTTGACACTTATGTCCAGCAGGGGTCTGTTTGTATCCTGCTGTTCGTCCTGCTGTCACACCTGTATTTTTTGTGAGCATGTTCTGGCTACAACTTTGGAGCTTGTCTTGTTCAGAGAAGTTGGCAGTCCCCCTGCTGCATATCCTTTCCACCCTCGCTTGACGTAGCACAACCGTGGCTACCACCCAAGTCCGTCTGTATGGTTTTACGTTTTGTTGAGGTTTTTTTTTTTTTTTTTTTCCTCCAGAATTTGGAACTCAAAACATGTACACCCATCGTTTTCATATCCTCTCGGTTAGTTCAATTTTGCATACCACGTTTTAAAGTTACAGTCTTAACTATCCCATTAAATGCTAATCAATAACCTTAATTCAAAGATTATACGTACTACTTCATGTGTATTTAAGTACCCTTTTAATTCACTTAAAGATTATCTATAAATTAATTTAAACTATCATTTGTCTATCAGTAGGCGCGAGCAAGCTGTCATGCTTGCACTGTCACGCTGTGCGTGATATTCTCCAAAACAAAAGAATGTTTTTATTCACGTTTCTCCTTATCTTTTCTTTCACACTAGTCACAACTTGCACACACACACATTGTTTTGTGCCAGCTGTCCTGATATCGCAGCACAAACACCTCACAAGGCCACCTCCCAGATGTATGGTGGAATGCAATGTCTAATTAAAAATATAAATTACTCCAAACTAAAAATGTCAGACTGCACTTTAAAGTTACTTTTATTAAATAAATTTCCAAACTAACCACCACCACAGCAGACATCTTCCTCAATCCTATCCCAATACTCCCATAAATTAGAAAGGTGTTTCACAACAGTGGTTAAGTAGTTATTTTAAGTAATAGATCTCAATATGTAGAAATTAATAAGACTAAATTTGCCCTAATGTGTGAATGTTGTCTGTCTATCTATCTGTGTTGGCCCTGTGATGAGGTGGCGACCTGTCCAGGGTGCAAAGTCAAATTGTGAAACAAAAATTAAAGTTGAATCAAGTGGAAATTGACAGAGTATATGAACTACCGTATTTTCCGCACCATAAGGCGCCCCGTGTTATTAGCCGCACGTTTAATGAACGGCATATTTCAAAACTTTGTTTACCTGTTAGCCGCCCCGTGCTATTAGCCGCACCTACGCTACGCTAAAGGGAATGTCAACAAAACAGTCAGATAGGTCAGTCAAACTTTATTAATATATTACAAACCAGCGTTCTAACAACTCTGTTCACTCCCAAAATGTAATGTGCAATCACAAAAATAGTAACACTCAAAATAGTGCAGAGCAATAGCAACATCAATAACTCAACGTTGCTCATACGTTAGTGTCACACAACACACAAAATAAACATTTAAAGCTCACTTTCTGAAGTTATTACTCATCTACAAATCCCTCGAATTATTCTTCTTCGGTGTGCTTCACTTGTTTTTTGACACCATCTGTGATGTGGACGCGCATGCAGTCGTAGATCAACAGGAACGGCGCTGCGTGAAAAAAGTCACACGGTGTCTTCGCGTAAACGTCTATCAACCACTCGCTCATCTTTTCTTCATCCATCCGATCCCTTCGAGTTAGCTTTTATGATGACGCCGGCTGGAAAGTTCTCTTTTGGCAAGGTCTTCCTTTTGAATATCACCGTGGGTGGAAGTTTCTGGCCGTTAGCATGGCAAGCTACAACCACAGTAGGACGACTTCTCATTCCCTGTGGTGCGAATATTCACCGTACGTGCTCCCGTTGTATCCACAGTGCGGTTCACATGAATATCAAAAGCCAGTGGAACCTTGTACGCGTGTCTCTTAGTAGGAGACATTTTGTTGTCTTTACAGAAAAACAAATGAAATGAAATATCCGCGAGCTTCTTCTTCTCCGGGGGCGGGTGCTCATCTTGGCGGTTGCTTACAGTAGAAGAAGAAGCGCTTCCTCTTCTATGGGGGCGGTTGCTTACCGTAGAAGAAGAAGCGCTTCCTCTTTTACGGGGAAAAAAGATGGCGACTGTTTACCGTAGTTGCGAGACCTAAACCTTATGAAAATAAATATGAATATTAATCCATATATAAGGCGCACCGGGTTATTAGCCGCACTGTCTGCTTTTGACAAAAATTGTGGTTTTTAGGTGCGGCTTATGGTGCGGAAAATACGGTACATTCTTGAGAATAGTAATTGATCATTAATATGTTGGAAGCCGCATATTGAACATATTAAAGAAAAATATCCCCAAAAAAAGTGAGAGCCTTCTTGCAAACCACAGTGTCACACTGTTACAATCACCAGCACAGTTAAAAATAAATGCAACAGACAACTATTTTTCTCATCCAGAAGCACAGCTGTATCATATCAGAACCTTAATAATAAGAACAACATTTATCATTCACTCTTAGATGGACAAATAGTCAAGTTTAAGGAGGGTATTCTGGACTTCCCTGCTTAGGCTGCTGCCCCCGCGATCCAACCTCCGAGAGCGGAATAAGATAATTAAATGGATAGATCATTCACTCATATGTTTTCTGTACATAAAGTTTGTCTACTTTCTCACAAGCACACACATTTTAGACAATTTCCCAACTTTTACAGATAGCGGGGCTGTGAGAAAAAGCGTGAAGGGAGGTTGCGAGAGGGGGGGGGGAAGAAAAGGAAAGAGGAGAATTAAACCAGATAAGAAACCAGGTGCTACATAAAAGTTATTAAATTACGCATATATCTTAATGTACCAACATAAACTGACTCACTCAATACACACACATTTCAGCATTCATCATTATACACACACATTGTTAAATTACAATACCACCCCATGTCCGGGCAAATATAAACAACTAATGCACGCGTGCTTTTGTGGAATCGGCCGTCTCATATCACAAAAACCAGGTTCCATCATTGCTCATACAACGGCGATTAACCCGTTTCATTGGAGCAGCACCTGCGTTATCCTTCCTGACCAACACAGATAATCGGCCTAAGGCGCTGTAGAATCACCAGGAATCACCCACCAATCCTACAGTACATCGTGTCTGGTCAGTCCATATAGTTTCACCAAGGCTCTACCATACGGAGCCCTTAACTCTATCCATCTATACTGCAGCAAATTTCCAAATTCGTGACAACTTGGCTCAGTTGATCTCCTTTACCGGAGTCACTGAACGATCACCTTATATCAGGCTTTTTACCCGGCTGCAGTTTCCACATAGACAGATACGTAGGACCTTCATAGACGTCATACATTTGTATGGGCCAAATGTCACACCAGTTAGCCAACCTTGCCTTAAATTTCGCTGTGTCCAACTCCGGCTAACCTAATGTACTTGCAGAAAAAAGCATCCTCTGCCAACAACGACAGAGGATGAAGAGGTTAAAATAAATTTTTCGTTTCACATCGTCTATGCTTCAAAAACACTCCAAACCACCAAAATTCTATTAACAATCCCCTTATAGCTAAAAACAAGAAATCACAAGTTTTCAACAAACACACAGACAAATGATCACATATAAAACAACTCAATCCAACCATAATTTACCCCATTCCAGGTTGTTTTTGGAGAACCTGACTAAACCTATCTTTTATAAAAAAATAGATTCAGCAATTAGTCTTATCGATCCGGCTCTCTCCAGGCAGAAAATGTTTACACTTTAAAGCAAACTGCTTACCTTGTGATGCGCGCGTGCAACACTCTGTCTGCCTGACAGAAATAGCGGGAGCGGCTGTCGACCTGTAGCTTCTAAACCATCCTGTTCGTGATGCCAATTTGTGTAGTGGATTGTCCGAAGCTTAAGCAGGCAACAAAAGTAGTTTAGTACAACAAATTTATTTACCCAGTATCAGAAGTGCAGACAGACCACATGTTACTCCGGAGCAAACAAGACACACACAAGCCAAAATCACTGTCGAGTTCCGGTCTTCTGCCATTTTTTATATGTCTCTTGTGCGTCATTGTTTTTTATCTAGTGCGTCATGATTGTTTTGTTTTGGTTTTGTCTGTTCCAAAACAACCTTGTATCTCTTAGTCATATTTGGAAATTCTAAACATTCTGTAGGGAGGTTGGCATAACTCCATATTCACCTTTGTCCCACAACTGGTCCATTCAATGGCACGAAATAGAAGAGAATTGAAAATGAGCGGACATTCTTAAAAGACAAGAAATATAGGTCAAAAGGTCAGAAATTCTACGACAGTGGAACAGGAGTTAGTGCATGTGCCTCACAATACGAAGGTCCTGATTTATAATCCGTATTTTTCGGATTATAAATCGCTCCGGAGTATAAATCGCACCGGCCGAAAATGCATAACAAAGAAGGAAAAAAACATACCGTATTTTTCGGACTATAAGTCAACGTTTTTTTCATAGTTTGGCCGTGGGTGTGACGTATACTCCGGAGCGACTTATGTGTGAAATTATTAAAACATTACCGTAAAATATCAAATAATACTATTTATCTCATTCGCATGAGCGACGAAGAAAATGTCTGCAATCGTCACACACACGCCAACCAATAAGAATTCGGCGGGGGCGGGTCTTGGCAGAAGTGCATTGTGGGTCCTGGGATGCTAACTGCTATATGCTATACGCTACTGCCGGAGCTATTAAAATGGATCACATCAACATTGGCGGTAACTTATAAAAACTGAGAAGGACTGAACTAAAATGGCACCGAAAAGGAAATCATATACTGCAGATTACAAGCTGGATGTAGTGAAATATGCTGCAGGAACAGCAATCGAGCAGCAGAAAGAAAGGACGCTAGCGGGGCGCATTCCAGAGGCGACACAGAGGAAGAAGATTTCATCGGATTTAGCGATCGGGAGTGACAGAGTGTTTGGTAAACGTATAGCACAGACCTGGGCATTCTGCGGCCCGCGGGCCGCATCCGTCCCTTTGTGCGTCCCTGTCCTGTCCCTGCGTGAGGCCAATTATAAATGACAAAATACATTTAAAAAAGTATATATGTCGAGTGTGCAATACAACGGTGCTGCTTTTGTTTTGAAAATCGTTATTTGTATTACTTCCGTGTGGACGTATGCGTGTGCGTGATTGTGAGTGAATGTGAACAGCTGCAATCATTAATTACAAAATAAAGTTGAAAAAACATCTATGTCGTGCGCGCAATACAACTGTGCTGCTTTTATTTTGAAAAGTATTATTTATGGGCGTGTGTCCGTGTGTAACCTGCGAGTGAAGGTGCACATGCAGCGACAAGTGATGCACGGTTTACACCCGAGACGCTAAAAAGAGAAAAGTTGATGAAGAATGGCGTGTTTCCAACAAGACATGGACTGCAAAGCAACGTTCCCTCGAAGGTGCGTGCCTGCGCAATTGCGCACTGCTCAAGCGTCTGCTGCGCGCAGCAAATATATGACGCGCACCAAATCAAATCCCATCTGAATTCTAAACAAAATAAACATATTTATTCTATGTAATTTTGCAATGCAACTTTGAGTGACAGTGACAACAAGCGGCCCTAACGGTGTTCGTCAACACCGTTCAATTGAACACCGTTCAATTATTGTAACGTCTATCGATATGCTTCGAGGACAGGAATTATATCGATCACTTTATTGAGCAAAACTGTTTATATTCGGACATAACCACACCAAAAACATGAGTAAAACAATTCTATCTCGAAAAACTAGTCATTTTCTGCCGTACAAACCAGGCCAAAACCAACTTGTCATCTGTCACCAACACGCATAGCACTAAACCACTGCTGCGTTTAAGGCCACACAAAAAGTCGGACAACTCAAACACCACACAAAAGTTACACTATGACTCCTCAGTCATACGTGTGCTTATTTTACTGTCATTTATTATTAATGTTAATTTATTTATATTAGTCATGGAATGCTGTTACACACACTATGTTGAAGTATTACTATTATTATTAATTATTATTATTATTATTATTATTATTTATCTTACGGTATACATCAAAAATAATATTGAGCAAAATTTAATTGAAATATTGTCGATGTGGCCCTCCAGCAGTGCTCGGGTTGCTCATGCGGCCCCCGGTAAAAATTAATTGCCCACCCCTGGTATAGCATGTTCTATATGTTATAGTTATTTGAATGACTCTTGCCATGATGTGTTGCGTTAACATACCAGGCACATTATCAGTTGGTTATTTGTGCGTCATATGGCGTACACTTATTCAGCCTGTTGTTCACTATTCTTTATTTATTTTATATTGCCTTTCAAATGTCTATTCTTGGTGTTGGATTTTATCAAATAAATTCTCCCAAAAAATGCGACTTATACTCCAGTGCGACGTATATATGTTTTTTTCCTTCTTTATTGTGCATTTTCGGCCAGTGCGACGTATACTCCGGAGCGACTTATAGTCCGAAAAATACGGTATGTAAGTCGCACTAGAGTATAAGTCGCATTTTTTGGGGAAATTTATTTGATAAAATCTTACACCAAGAATAGACATTTGAAAGGCAATTTTCAAGCACCCATTTGTGAATTCGTTCCTCGAGCTGTGGCCACCTAGCTTTTAGCCCGCGATTAGCTTTTTTTGTTTTATTCATTTCAGTAAGAGTAGCCTCCGCTTTTCGCCAGTCCCTTACAAGTTTCTCGCTTACTCCAAACTTTCTTTCTGCTGCTCGATTGCAGTTTTCTGCTGCATATTTCACTACTTCCAGCTTGTAACCTGCAGTATATGATTTCCTTTTCGGTGCCATTTTAGTTCAGCCCTTCTCAGTTTTTATGAGTTACCGCCAATGTTGAAATGATACATTTTCATAGGTACGGAAGTAGTAGCAGGTAGCATCTTTTTTTTCACAATGCACTTCTGCCATGACCCGCCCCCGCCAAATTTTTATTGGTTGACGTGTGTGTGACGATTGCTTATATACGCCTAGTCTCTTACGTGAATGAGATAAATAATAATATTTTATATTTTACGGTATTGTGTTAATAATTTCACACATAAATCGCTCCAGAGTATAAATCGCACCCCCAAACTATGAAAAAAACTGTGATTTATAATCCGAAAATTACGGTAGTCCTGAGTTCAATCCTGGGCTCAGGATCTTTCTGTGTGGAGTTTGCATGTTCTCCCCGTGACTGCGTGGGTTCCCTCCGGGTACTCCGGCTTCCTCCCACCGCTAAAAACATGCACCTAGGGATAGGTTGATTGGCAACACTAAATTGGCCCTAGTGTGTGAATATGAGTGTGAATGTTGTTTTTTCTATCTGTGTTGGCCCTGCGATGAGGTGGCGACTTGTCCAGGGTGTACCCCGCCTTCCGCTCAAATGCAGCTGAGATAGGCTCCAGCACCTCCTGCAACCCCGAAAGGGACAAGCGGTAGAAAATGGATATATATATATATATACAGTGGGGCAAAAAAGTATTTAGTCAGCCACCCATTGATTGTCAATGGGTGGCTGACTAAATACTTTTTTGCCCCACTGTATATATTCGACCACACACTTTTCATTTAAATAAATCTTAAAGGGCTACAGTAAAAAACTATATTTAAAACAATAAAAGCTTAGTAATTAAAACAAACAATAAACACATAAGTTTTTATATAGTGGCTTTTCTAACAGTTTATTTGTTTTAGTTTTTAACAACTTGGTCAAAAGATTTCAGTACTTTGTGAGCACATTGAACAATACCGTGATATTTTTGGTCACAATAACCGTGATATGAAATTTTCAATATGTTACATCCATATACCCTCATCTGGGTTCGAATCTCCGTACGGACATGTCTGTGCAGAGTTTGCAGGTTCTCCCCATGCGTGTAAGGGTTTTCTCTGGGTATACCACATTCCAAAAATATGTGTGTTAAGTTAATTGAAGACTCTAAATTTCCCATGGGTATGAATGTGGATGTGAATAGTTATTTGTCTATATGTGCCCTGTGATTGGAGGGCGACCAGTCTAGGATGTGCACGCCTCTCGCCACAAATCAGCTGGGATAGACTCCATCTTATCTGCGACTATAATGAGGATAAATGGTATAGAAAATGGCTGCATTGAAAAATATGAAATACCAGCTGCAAGTTGTAAATACTGTAGGAGCTACATTACCATGTATTGACAATATGTTTGTTATTGACAAAACAGGAGGTCGTTGTTATCCTCAGTGGCTCACATATTGACATTCATAATTGCAAGCAGCAGGTGGCAGCAGTGCTGTTTCTCCTAAAGAAAAACATGTTGGAAAATAAAGATAGCAGTGATTTGAATACCATGTAAATCACCATGTCCAGCATGTTGTGGCATTCTTAGTAACCGTTTCTTAACTCAAAATATTTATTGATATCCTATTGCTTTGATAGTCATGCTTTGGGATGTTTGCGTCATTCAGTGTTGACAAGAGTTTATTAATAGCATGTGCATGACGTTTGCGCTGCCAGACATGTTGACATACAGTACACAAGACACTTGAGAACTGAACAACCTGACATTATCATTTTATTGTCAAACACTTAGAATAGAGGAGCAATATAACTTGGTTGGAGCAAATTATTTTGATATTCAGTAGCACAGACTAAATAAATATTTGTTTTCTTAATTTTTGTCTGCTTAGGTGGAAAACAACTAACTTACTGAATTTTTTAAACAACATGATATATGTGTAAGCAATGTACATTTTATGAAGGTGAAAAGGTCATTTAGATATTTTCTTTGTTTTTGAGTCAGTTTTCCACGAAAAATGTCCTCCAAATTATTTACTTGTTTTCGTACACCATCTTGGTTATCATACTAGCAAACATTGCGCATAACAAACTAGTGTGTTTGCTAGCGAATCATTCCACGTAATGTAGTCAACATGTTGATTATTTTATTTTTTTATTTTTTATTGGGTATGACTGCAAAATAATCCACTATGGAACCAAAAAAGTTGCAAGTTCCAGCACTTTGATAAATAATTAAATAAATATTTCAAAGTACCCTATTCCCCTCCTCCCTTTCTGCTCATCTACTAAATCCTTTCAGCAAAAATATGGCAATATCGCGAAATGATCAAGTATGACACATAGAATGGATCTGCTATTCCCGTTTAAATAAAAAAAAAAGATTTCAGTAGGCCTTTAACATCAGCTATGTCCAAACTTTTTCCATTGACGGCCGCACACTTAAGATTAAGATTAAAGTACCAATGATTGTCACAGACACACTAGATGTGGTGAAATTTGTCCTCTGCATTTGACCCATCCCCTTGGGGAGCAGTGGGCAAAAACATTCAATCAAGGGCCATTTTGATATTCTACATGTTCAAAACTCATACAATATTAGTTATTTTTTTAAATTTTAAAATAAAAAATACACCCTGCATGTCAGCTTTGACATTACAACATTTTCTCCTTACAATACACATGTTTGCTCATTTATTACAGTTTTATTTTTTTACTAAGACCATTTTTAGAATTAGCGGCACTTTGGACATCCCTGATATATGCATTGCATTCATTGTAGTATTTCATATTGTTTTCTGCATGTAAATCATTATTTTTTCTCTAAAATGTGTATTGTTTCTGGAACGGATTTACTAGATTTGCTTTCATTTTTATGGTGAAAAATTGCTTTGGTTTTCATATTCTGTTTTTGTTTGACCTTCTTGGAACGGATTACTCGTGAAAATGGAGGTCCCAGTGTAGTACAATTGTGCAAGCGTCCATTTGACACTATGTTCACAGTTACTTGTTTACGGATCTTATTGTAGCCCTTCTTTAAGCCAGTCACATGCACCCTGTTTATGTCTTAGTTCACCAAGTCTAAATGTTGGTGGCTTATATTGGGACATGTGACACGTGGTGCTTTGGGTAGGTGGGGGTGATTTCTCTGAAAAGCTTCCTGGCCATCAAGCAGGCAGGAATGTGTGCTTTGGTTGGTTGGATCAAATGTCAGCAGCTGTAAGGGTGTATAAAGGACAGGGCTGTGAGTTCTCAGCTAGTGTGCACATAGTCTGACATGACATCATAAGAAGAAAGACTAAGAAAAGTAGAGCAGATTCTGTTATTTTGTTAAAAAAAAAAAACTGACAAGGACAATAAGTTTGAATATTAACTGATAGCTGCTGAAAAACAACCTTCCTTCATGGATCTTCAGAGGACAGGGTCGCTGGTTCGCCCTCCGAGCCCCATGGACAGCCTGGAGAAGCAGCTCAGCTGTCCAATTTGCCTGGACATGTTCACCAAACCAGTCGTTATCCTGCCCTGCCAACACAACTTGTGCCGTAGCTGTGCCAGCGACCTCTATGACTCGCGCAACCCGTACCGTTTCTCTGGTGGCGTTTTCCGCTGTCCTACATGCAGGTTTGAGGTGGTGCTCGACCGCCATGGCGTCCATGGGCTTCAGCGGAACCTGTTGGTCGAGAATATCATCGACATCTACAAGCAGCAACAGGAAGTGAGTGGAAATGGAAGAGAAACAGAAACCTCCTTGAAGCCTAAAGAGTCGAAGGAGCCGATGTGTCAGGAACATGAAGACGAGAGAATTAACATCTATTGTGCGACCTGCCAGACCCCCACTTGTTCCATGTGCAAAGTGTTTGGGCAGCATAAAGACTGTGAGGTGGCACCTTTAGAAAGTGTTTATCAGACCCAAAAGGGTGAACTGAGCAACGGCATAGACACTCTGGTGTCCAGCAATGCACGTCTACAATCTCTACTTATCCAGATGGAAGATGCTTGCCGCGCTGTACAGGAAAATGCACAGCGTGCTAAACAAGGCTTAGCTGAGCGCTTCGACCTGTTGTACGCTGTCCTGGAAGAGCGAAAAACCATACTGCTAGAGCAGATTGGCAAGGAGCAGGATGAAAAGGTGGCTGCATTACGGGCTTTGGCTCAGCGTTACGGCGAACGACTTCAAGCTAGCTCCGATCTGACAGACTCAGCCGTGAGGGCGTTAGAGCAAAATGGGGCTGCCGAGTTCCTGTTGGCATCTAAGGGCCTCATTACGCAGACCAAAGACGCAGCCAAAAGCTCAATGGGCGAAGAGCGACCAGAGCCAGGCTTTGAAAAGATGGATCACTTCACCCTGTCCACGGAGCACGTCGAAGCCATTCTAGCAAAGATTGACTTTGGGTCAGGTGATGATGAAGATGTGGATTTTGATGATGCTGATGAAGAGGAGGAATGATGGAAGTAATGGTGGACTTGATGAAAAGACTGATGTGCTTTTGAAGGTTTGGTGACAGAAGTTTAGCAAGGACCTGTGAATGTTAGTCAAGTCATGAGGGATGCAGTACTTTCAGTGCAATATTTCACAGCAACATAACTTTCCTTTTTATACTTTTCTACTTCTCAACCACTTGAATGTTGGCGTCAAGAGGAAAAATGTCAAGTTTAATATAAAGAATGTCTCAGATTGTGTTTTGCTTATTTTTATTGTATATTTATCTATGAATAAGGATGCATGCCATTAAAAATCTTTATTGTGAGCTCTACTCTTCAAACTACATTATAGGAAGTATTTTTTTTTTTTGGAGTGTCCATGTTGCTGCACTTACTTGGCTTTACACTGGATTTAAAAATAAAAGCATCGCTATGCCCTTTCGACTTTGCCTTTGCCGGGGAAGAGTGGAGTCTATTTTTAAGAGGTGAGAAGTTGAGGAGTGATAGCTGCCCTAGAATAGACTGCCAGAGAACCACAGGCCAGGTCCTGTTTCGCCCTCTAACAGCGCGGTCATCCGCGCAGACGTCTTCTGTCGCATGTTGCAGGCCAACATTTGAGTGTCACAGGGACGACGAAGAATGACTGCTGCAGTTGCTGCTGCTGGCATGTCAAGGGTCAAGCGAGAGTACAAAAATACATGTCTGCTTGGGGGCTGGGTTACAGAAAGCCCCTTCAGATGAACTAATTGGCTTCATTGGGGGTTTGCTCACTTGTCCGACATGCAGCTCATTCAGTGCCAGAAAACTGCTCCAACACCAGCTGTACTTTTTCAAGTGTTATACATTTCTACTTTTAACTAAGCAACGTCAACACTGTGCAACACCCACTGATAATATTTTAAGCACTAACTCCAAGACCGCAAACAAAGTTTTTACAAAGTAAAGTTGTCTGTCCTACACATTGTCGTACAAAAGTACAGCAGTAGTTTGAGAAGACAGGAAAGAAGTTTGGGGAAACAACTTCTCTCCCAGCTGTCTTTTTTCATCCAGTGTTATTGTTACTGCTGCTCGCTGAAGTGGACTGTTGATCCACATATAAACTGTTGCTAAGATATAAAACATGTTAATGTGCACGCTGCTGAAGCAGTAGTGCTGTGAGGCCCCATCCCACATATCTTATCTTCACAAACCACAGCGTGGCAGGCTGAAGAGAATTTATCTGGCAGCTTTTTAAAGTCTATAGTGGTCTGTGCTGGAAATACTGATCTACTGACAATGGCATTTCATATTTACCAAGCATGCTTTATCTACATGTATGCTTCATTAATATTTGCAAGTTGAATTCTCTCTGAAACTCTGCACAATCAGTGCACATATTTACCTACCTAATTTGGCAATTATTAACTTACAGGATAATGATTAGGTTGGCAAAATGACTATTATTGATTGCAAGTTCACCCCTAATAAATTATTTTAACTGAGCGAGACGTGATATCTATCAAAAGATAAAGGTTAAAACAATTTTTGTATTAGGTTGTGATAATTAATTTTTGATTCCAATTCAAAAGGTAACTTAGTGCTTGGTGGGAAAATCTTTGTTGGCAAAGTCAATAGTTTCTTGTACAGAAGTACCTCAATTTACGAGCTCAATTCGTTCTACAACGGAGCGTAACTTAAAACACAAATCTGCACCACCTATGGAATTTAATTAAAATCTATTTAATTGGTGCTTAGTCCACCTAAAACAGCACAATTTTACCATGTAATATGTATTTTAAAAAGATAAACTAACTTTTAGATGATATATATTGTTTGTAAAATAATAGATATTGTTTGTAAAATAATATAATAGAATTAACTACAAACAACTACAGTAGTTTTATGAAATAATGTAATAATAAGGGAGCTGACTAATGCAGGTTTCTCTGCTTCGGTATAGTGTAACAATAGGAACCATTATTGTTCTTTATTTTGCACACGTACATCGTTGACTGACACACCGACGATCAGAGTTAAAAACAAGCGATAAGTATGTCTGTGTACCAAAAAGGTAATTGTCTTATTGTCCAAAATACACTGAAATACCTCAAACACATCATCAGCAGCTTCTCCATATGCTCATGAATAGATATTAGCTGTTTCCTGTCTTTGGCTGCATGGCGCGGAGGCTGGCTTTTGTTTTTTGTGATGCAAACTGGCGGTGCTGCGGCCAGATTGACCACGGTAGCACGTTTTTAGTAGGTTTTCTTTCTCGGATTCTGTGAGTGCTGTCTGCTTCTTCTTCTCTGCGCTCTCCATCGCACTCACTTTCTCTGTTCTGGTGGTTGGAGGGCATGGTTAAAAAAAACAGCTTGTATCTCAAATTACTGGTAAGTTGCGTTACTCATACATTGGGTACCACTGTATTTTTGCCAAATTTCTGTGAGAATCCTGCGTGTGACTCAAACATTAAGGAGTGTGGCTATCCGGGACTAGTTGCAGTGTGCAACCACTTGGTTGCATCTGTGAGCAGATAGTCATCTATTTCTCCTTCAGACTTTTCGTGTCTTATCAGGTCGGTAGTGCATTCTGCACGCATTCTTCAATGCCGCATAAAGTGAAGGTTGAGGCACAAATACAGTGGTACCTACTATAAGTTGAGGCACAATTGTACCTCTCTTTTTGTTCATAATCGTTTCCAAAAGGTCTGATTAAAGACGAGGGCTGCGTCAGCACTCAATCCAGCGTCAGCCAGTCCCCACAGTTCAATCAACGCACGGCCACCAATCACGGCCCCCTGACCACTCCAACCTACAATTCCATCAACGCACGGCCACCAACCTAACAAAGCAATGCCAACTGCCGGTAGCACCACAGCAACCACCACCGGCCATCCGGCGTACAAACACTCGCGGCCGCCAAAACCGAAACAAAAGAGCGACCGACCCCGCAAACTGCAACAACGCATACCACCGAGGCCGCCAACCCACGACCTCAACACCATCTGCAGCCTAGCCAATCGAACCATCGGACATCCACCCGGGCCAACCAAACACCCCAACGCGCCGCCGACCAGCCCCATATAGCTGCAGACCGCGCAGAGTACCGCCACCGAGAGGCAAACAGCATGGAGCCGCCCCGGATAAGGAATTAAATTAGCTGCAAATCAGCGCACAGCATGCACCCAAGCCAATCCACCACCAGTCTGACTGCCCCCAAGCATGCCCGTAGATCCCACCTACATCCACTCCACTAACCCCTCTCATTAAAAAATTTAAAAAAAAAACAGGCCTGGTCGCCACCAGTGCCTAGCGCCACTAAACCCCGCAATCCATCCCTCAGGTCCAGGCCCCCCACCACCCACCAGGCATCCCATTCCGGTAAAAAGCCATAAGGCCCCAGCCCTGCGCCCACATGCCATGGCACCTCAGCAGACCCGCCTCTGCGATTAGCAATGCACACTGGGGTAGCGACACATATGCACAACAAACAAAACATGAGAAAAAAAAAGTTGGATATCAAAAGAAAGAAAATTTAAACAAATACGACATTGAAAAATAAATAGGTATACATAAATACATTAAAAAAAGAAAATACATACTGTACATATAACTCCACAGATAACTGCAAAGGCTTAACTGCCCACTTAACGGAAACTGTTTAAAAACACCAGTTGTTTACCAAGCAAGCGTCACCCGCAAGGACACCTTAAACGCAGAGTCATATATTGGACTCACAGAAAACACCTTTAAACCCCGTTATAACAGTCACACAGCATCATTCCATAGGCCCCAACTCAAGAACTTTACAGAGCTGAGATACATATGGACTCTTAAAGACAATAAAATTGATCACGCTATTACATGGCGAATTGTTGCATCCAGCTCACCATTAAACAGTGCAGCTAAAAGATGTAAACTGTCCCTGAAAGAAAATATGTTAATTGTATACCACCCTGCATGTCCACATTAAACAAACGCAACACACTGGTCTCATCATGCCGGCACATAAGCAAGGCACTACTGTGTAACAATGGCCACACCTCCATGTAATGTACCCTATATATATATGTAACAACCACAGACACTTCAATAACATCCCCTGAAGAGCAGGGAGACCTGCAAAACAGGCATGTAGGTAAGAAATAGCCTCTGTGTTTTTTTCTGACCTGAACGTATATTCCGCTCTACTCCGGTATTGAGCACTGTATAACGGATAAACCACAGTAACCTCGACTATACATATGCACATACCTACACCATCTCGTGCATACATATACAAACACATATACACATACGTTCATACGTACACACATATACAGTCGTGGTCAAAAGTTTACATTCACTTGTAAAGAACATAATGTCATGGCTGTCCTGAGTTTCAAATACTTTCTACAACTCTTATTTTTTTGTGATAGAGTGATTGGAGCACATACTTGTCGGTCACAAAAAACATTCATGAAGTTTGGTTCTTTTATGAATTTATTATGGGTCTACTGAAAATGTGACCAAATCTGCTGGGTCAAAAGTATACATACAGCAATGTAAATATTTGGTTACATGTCCCTCGGCAAGTTTCACTGCAATAAGGCGCTATTGGTAGCCATCCAAAACAGGCCCAGAGCATAATACTACCACCACCATGCTTGACAGTAGGTTTGGTGTTCCTGGGATTAAAGGCCTCACCTTTTCTCCGCCAAACATATGGCTGGGTATTGTGGCTAAACAGCTCAATTGTGTTTCATCTGACATCACATGGACAAAGATAAGACCTTCTGAAGGAAAGTTCTGTGTCAGATGGTGGTGATAGTATTATGCTCTGGGCCTGTTTTGCTGCCAATGGAACTGGTGCTTTACAAAGAGTAAATGGGACAATGAAAAAGGAGGATTACCTCCAAATTCTTCAGGACAACCTAATATCATCAGCCCGGAGGTTGAGTCTTGGGCGCAGTTGGGTGTTCCAACTGGACAATGACCCCAAACACACGTCAAAAGTGGCAAAGGAATGGCTAAATCAGGCTAGAATTAAGGTTTTAGAACGGCGTTCCCAAAGTGCTGACTTAAACGTGTGGATAATGCTGAAGAAACAATCCATGTCAGAAAACCAACAAATTTAGCTGAACTGCACCAATTGTGTCAAGAGGAGTGGTCAAAAATTCAACCAGAGCTTGCCAGAAGCTTGTGGGTGGCTACCAAAAGCGCCTTATTGCAGTGCAACTTGCCAAAGGACGTGTAAGCAAATATTAACATTGCTGTATGTCTACTTTTGACCCAGCAGATTTGATCACATTTTCAGTAGACCCAAAATAAATTCATAAAAGAACCAAATTTCATGAATGTTTTTTGTGACAAACATGCGCTCCAATCACTCTATCACAAAAAAAAAAAGAGTTGTAGAATGTATTGGAAACTCAAGACAGCCATGACATTATGTTCTTTACAAGTGCATGTAAACTTTTGACCACGACTGTACATACACACACACATATATATATATATATATATATATATATATATATATATATATATATATATATATATATATATATATATATATATATATATATATATATATATATATATATATATATATATATATATATATATATATATATATATATATATATATATATATATATATACAGTGGGGCAAAAAATTATTTAGTCAGCCACCCATTGATTGTCAATGGGTGGCTGACTAAATACTTTTTTGCCCCACTGTATGTATATATATATGTATATATATATATATATATATATATATATATATATATATATATATATATATATATATATATATATATACTGTACATACATAAATTATCCATCAAACACACATATACCTATATATACACATGCATGTACATTCACACACACATACACACACCCATATATAGATATATATAAATGCATACATACACATATATATCATTACATACATATATACAAACACATACACATATACACACACACACATGCATATATACAAACATACACACATATTTCACCATATATATGTATGTGTGTATGCATATATACAGTGGGGCAAAAAAGTATTTAGTCAGCCACCCATTGACAATCAATGGGTGGCTGACTAAATACTTTTTTGCCCCACTGTATATATATATATACGTGTGTGTGTGTGTGTGTGTGTGTGTGTGTGTGTGTGTGTGTGTGTGTGTGTGTGTGTGTATATATATATATATATATATATATATATATATATATATATATATATATATATATATATATATATATATATATATATATATATATATATAAAATCACACACACATATATAAATTAGAAATCAATAATTATAAGAAAAAAGGTAAAATAAATGAAAAAAGTATTGAAAAAATAAATAGATAAATATAATGATAAATACATTAAAAAAATAAATTAATACAATTAAAAAAACATTGAAGAAGTACTATCGCAGGGCAGTTGGGCAGCACTGCCGGCGCCCTAACGGGGGTGGCAAGCAGCCCCCCAACCCAGCACGAGACGTGCCCGCACGGCCGCACGCAGGGCGGCCCAAGCCAGACCCCTCCCCACCCCCCAAGTGAAGGAGGAAGCCCAGGGAGACCCAAAGCCAGAAAGGCACGGACCGGCCCCCGCCCGACATCGGCAAGGCCCCCAGCCCCCCGGCGCGGCCTCTCGCCCAACCACCCACGAGAGGGACAGGTGACTACTTAACCCAAGGCAACCGCCCCCAGCCCCACCTGTATCCCAACCCTCGTCCAGGCACGCCCATCCACCCCCAACCGCTAGAGCACCTATGGATCAGTTCGCCAGGCTGGAACCAGGAACCGCATCCCCATCCGACCTTGCGGCACTCTGCTCCCCCGGCACCCAGCACCACCCATCCACGGAGCGAAACCCCTAGGGGTAGAGCCACAGCCCTGGCCCCCATGGGAGTCAGGTCAGGAAATTAATTTGAGGTGCCCAAGGAAATCGGAATTCTGTCAGTTGGTGTTTTTATTCAGCTGACATTCTTTATAAAATGATATGATCTAATAAAATGTTTTTCTAAAGGTTTATACATTAATTATTTCTTGATTTCCTATTCATGAGAATAGTTTTCTTGGCGATGCCTAATGCGTTGATAAGGAGGTATGTTTTGTCTGTAGCAAAATCATTTGCGGAGAGATCAACCGACAGGCAGAGTGAGGGGGAGATGGGAATCGGAATCTCTAAGGCCAATGACAGAAGTTATTCTATACAAACCCATTCCATACATTATTTGACCAGTGTAATGTATTCTGTAAAGTGTCTTGAGCTGAATCAGCCGTAAATTTGGAATTTACGAAATTTCGAAAAGTTTTGGGACATATTTGTTTCCAGAATTCTGGGTCACAGCGTGTGTATACATCTTAGTGCCATTTGGAAGTAGGGAAACCTATTGTGTTATCTATTCTTGATAACAAAGCATATAATTTGGATAAAGTTTTGGTAGCAGTTATTTTGAAGAATTTAATTGTAGTGGGATTACTTTCTCATGTTGTTTTGTTGAATATTGTGCTGGTTACAGATTTGATTTGTATAAATTCTAGGAATTAGTTGGAATTTATTGCATACTGTCTTATTAAACCTTTAAAATATATACAACTGATTGACGAAGGTCCTGAGTAGTCCTGGGTTCAATCCCGGGCTCGGGATCTTTCTGTGTGCAGTTTGCATGTTCTCCCCGTGACTGCGTGGGTTCCCTCCGGGTACTCCGGCTTGACCTCCAAAAACATGCACCTGTGGGTAGGTTGATTGGCAACACTAAATTGGCCCTAGTGTGTGTATGTGTGAATGTTGTCTGTCTATCTGTGTTGGCCCTGCGATGAGGTGGCGACTTGTCCAGGGTGTACCCCACCTTCCGCCCGATTGTAGCTGAGATAGGCTCCAGCGCCCCCTGCAACCCCGAAGGGAATAAGCAGTGGAAAATGGATGGATGGATGTTTCCATTGATGATATCTCCAAGGCATCTGACTCCCCTATCATACCATGTTGGAAAGTTTAATGGTTTCTTGTTTAGCAGAAAATCAGGATTATTCTAAATAGGCATAATTTGGCAGGGAGTGAGCGAGGACCCAGTTTTTTTCAAAAATTCCCACAAAGCTGTTATGGTTGTGCGTATATTAATAATTTTAAAGCAGTTGTTTTCAAAGAATTTGACTAATAAAGGGAAAGTTAGAAATTGGGATCTCCTGGCTAAGTGATTGTTCAATATCTAACCATAAATTATATCTAATACGTTGGGATTGACCCATTTTAATATGCATTGTAGTTTATTCGCAAGTAAGTAATACAATTTGGGAGTTCTAGACCCCCATATTCTTTGGGTTTTTGTAATGTTTTAAGGCTGATTCGTGCTGGTTTACTTTTCCAAAGTAACTGATTGATGTGTGAGTCTAGTGATTTAAACCAAATTTGAGAAGGTTTGGTGGGAAGAGATAATTAACTCTAGGCAAAACCATAATTTTCACGGTAGAAACCCTTCCCGTGAGTGAGAGTGTCTTCCAAAGCGCCAGATCATCCTCAGTCGATTTTAAGATTGGGGAGTAATTCAAGCGATTCAGATCTGACAATGTGGAAGAAATATCGATTCCCAGGTATTTAATGTTCCCTTCGTGCAGTGGAATCGATGAGGTGCTCTGAAAAGTCAAAATTAATAGGTAACACAGTAGATTTGGACCAGTTGCTGGAGTAATCTGAAATAGAACTGAATTTATCAATGAGTGAAATTGTATCTTGAAGAAAATAATGTGGATTTTGTAGGAAAAGTAATACATCATCAGCATAAAAGCTGATTTAACGATGAACGGTTGCAGTATGGATGCCTTATATATTTGCATGCTGTCGAATTGCGGTTGCAAGAGGTTCAATAAATATGGCAAAAAGTGACGGAGAACGTGGACAACCTTGCCTAGTGCCCCTTATAAAATCAAACTTTGGTTACTTCTAACTAAAACAATATAGAACCCTGATCCATGCTTTAAATGAGTTTCCGAATCCAAATTTCTGTAGAGTAGCTCGAAGAAAATGCCAATTCACTCTTATCAAACGCTTTTTCAGCATCTAATGAAACAACAGCAGTTTTTACATTATGAATAACAGAATAGTCTATCAGATTGAGTAAACGGCAACCATTGTTGGACGATTGTCCCCCTTTGATGAAACTTGTTTGGTTAGGATGTACTATATATGGAGTGACTTTTTCTAATCTTTGAGCTAATACTTTGCAGATAATTTTAAGATCAACATTAATCAGGGAGATTGGCCAGTAACTGGATGGAAGTGCTGGGTCTTTATCAGGTTTTAGCAAGAGACTGAGTATAGCAGAGTTCATATTTGGAGGAAGGAATGAGTTTTCTTTAATCTCTAAAGCCATTTTTGTAAATATTGGAGCTAGCAGTGACCACATTATGTTGCTTTATTGTTTGGCATCTGTTGGAAGAGCATTATGAATTTCAGCTATTGAAATAGCAAGATCAAAATTTAATAATTGCCTTTTATATACATTTAGGTAAGTCTATATTATTAAGAAATGTCTCAATATCTGAAAGAGATGGGGTGTATATAAGTTTCTGTAAAAGTCTCTAAAGATGGAGTTAATTTCCTCAGGAACGTGCGTAATGTTCCCAGCTGAATCCATAATGGATGGTATAGAGCTTTTTTCTTTAAGTTTTAAAGTGACTTGGTTAGTTGGTTGGTTAGTTAGTTGGTTAGCCAAAAATTTGCTTGGTTTATTGTCATGCTCAAACTTCTCCAAGCGTAACCTCTGCAGCAGGAATTGAGTTTTCGTATCTATTATTTCTCTTAAAGTCTAATTTGAGTTTTCTTAATTTGTTCAGAATGTGTTTGTTTTGTGAGTTAGCATTAGCTATCTCTAATAGTTTGATTTCATTTTCAAGTTCTTGCTCTAATAAATGTGCCTTTTCTTTCTTGTATGATGAATAGGAAATGATTTTTCCTCGCATAACTATTTGCACAGTCTCCCAGAGAACTCACGCCGTGGTTTTTGGTTGGTCATTAAAATCTAAAAACCTGTCCATTCTTTCTCGAAATAGTTTAGAAAGTCTGGGTCCTTTAGTAATGATGTATTAAGTCTCCATTGTTTTGTAGGTGAAGTGATAGTTTTGTTAGTGAGGTAGAATGAGACAGGTGCATGGTCACTGATGATGATAGGTTGGACGTGAATGTTTGAGATGTCAGATAAAATTGAGCTACTTGTTAAAAAGAAGTCATTGCGAGAGAATGAGTGGTGAACTGGGAAAACAAGTGTATTCCCTAAGAGTGGGGTGGTAAGAACGCCAGCCGTTGCAAAGACCGCCATCGTTCATATATTGCTTAAGTATTTCCATTGACTGAGACTCACGGCGACTCCCAGTCACGCTGGACCGATCTATATTTGGATTAAATCCTAAATTGAGGTCTCCTCTTAGAATCTAGGACGAGTTTGAGTGAGTGGAGAGTGAAGAGAAGAAAGGGTGAAAAAAGGAGGGGTCGTCAACATTTGCACCATAAATGTTGGCGATACAAAAGTGTATCCCGTCAACAGAAATATTAAGAATTACGTATCTGCCCTCTATGTTAGTAATGGAGTTATAGAGTGTAAAAGTAACCTTTCTATTAATGAGAATGGCTACGCCTCTCTGTATAGAGTTGTAACTAGTTAAGTACTGTATGTGTGTGGGTATTGTGGTGATTGCAGTTTTGAGGTATCAGACATGGAGATGTTAGTTCTTGTAGTAAAGCAATGTCTACTTGCATGTTCTTCAAATGATTAAGAATTGTTATAATTTTTTTCCCTGGACCTGACCCCACACACATTCTATATGACAAACTGTATAGTGGACATACTAAACTAGACTGTAACTAAGTGTGTGGATGTATGTGTATACTTTATGTGTAAGTAATGCATATCTGTTTCTAAATGTAAGCTTATCATGCATATGATTATGTACAAAGTGAGTAAATGTGTATAGTTGTTGTGCATGTATTAGTACAGAGTTGTGAGTGTGTTACTTTATCATTTATGATGATAAATGCTGACGATGACAAGGGGACACGTAACAGGTGGAGAAATAGAAAGGGAAAAACATAAAATAAATAGAAAAGAAAACAAAGAGTGTTGGATTTGACAAGTAGTGAAATAAGTGAGATAAAAAGGAAAACGGGAAAGAAAAACAAACGTAGCTAATGATTCTCCAAAAGAGAAAGACAGCGGTTTGTGTTTACGTGAGCACTATCATGACGCACAGGCGTATTGTGAGAGAGAGAAGAAAAGTACAAAAGGAGGTAATGAAGCATAATGAAAGAAAAACAATTCAACATTTACCGTGCTTCAGATGTTAACACAGCCACGGTGGTGCTTCCGGAGTGTGGTACTTTTAGATATATTAAACTAACATTATTAACTATATTTATTTGCTTTTTCACCTAGAACACAGAGCTCATATTTCGACCTGAATTGAAGTATTGTTTTATTCTTTAAATTTGTTTAAGCAGATAAGTAAAGAGAAGGTAAAACTGTCAAAACCATTTTTTTGTATGCAGCCCTCATTGTAAAAAGTGTAGACTGCTGTTGTTTGGGGAAAAAGTCATGCAGTCACTCAGGATGTTTTGTTTGGACTCACATGTGTGTAATAAAGTTGTGTGATTTGCTGCACAGAGAGCACACGACAAAGAGCCTACATGTTGGTGGCTCAGGCATACACTTCAATCACTGCAGATGACTTTGCCGCCTTTGTGGGTTACTCGGTGGAGGAAGCCGTGAAAGGTAAGCCCTGACACAAAGCACAAGATTTGTTCTAGAATAAGTAACATAGTTCCTGTCTCTGTGAAGGTGTAGTCAGTCAGGGCTGGCAGGCAGACCCCACAACCAGAATGGTGATGCCTAAAAAGCCAGGTAGGTGGCAGTATTGTTCTTTGTTACCAACTCTTCTTGGTAGTTGACATATTTTGTTAGTATGATTGTGTTGCATCATCACATGTTGACGAAAACGACTACGAAGACGCAAACACAAGACAGGTTTTTGTGCGCGTGAACATCTGCTGCGTGTTAAACAATACTAAATATCCATCTGGGCACCGCTGTGATTTTGTCTACAAGTACATCAACGCAACATGATGCAATATTCCAAGCAGGTCTTACTGCAAACACACAACTGTGTGGCATGTTGTGGTACTGTGACAGAACAAGCAGTGAGTCATACACACATGTTGGCAACGTGTTCAACAGGAAACCTCTCGTCTGCTAGCTCTGTGCACTTCAACCACATGTTTGTAATCAGCTGAGTCAGCAGTACACTGGGGAAGAAGTATTTGATGCCCTACTCTTTTGGAACTTTAACCCCTTACAAAACCTTTTTTAGGTTTAATTTACCAAATAAAAAAATAAAAAGAATCTGAAAACGACATGAAATAATAAAGTTGTTAAATTTGTCAGTAACTACTAAACAATGTTCTTTTTTTATTATTTTCTGTGTGTAAGAACATGTTGATACTCAAGTTTTCCTCCTTGTCTGCTGTGGGAATCGTTTGTGAGCAGAACCTCCGCCTGTGTCGTCCGTTCCAAATGAGCAGCAGCTGGCCAGACTTACCGACTACGTGGCGTTCCTGGAGAACTGATGAGCTCCATTGTCACCTTTTTCATCTGCACACCACTAAAGTATGTCTTCTGACAGCAATAACACATCTTGTGCTTCTTCCTGAGCTTTAAACACCTTTGTATTTATATCAAACTCCATCATTACTTTTATCAAACAAACTCGTCATTAGCATCAGAAACATTCTGCACAATGTGATATGTGCATACCCAGGAAGTCAATGTATACATGCACCGTAAAATCAACTGTAAAATAATAAACACTTATCAAGCAAACCTGATTGCATTTAATAAATACAATCTAAAATAATCATCTTCTTTGAACATTGGAAAGGTAACATTTGTTGGCTAGCTCCTAAAATGAGAAGTGATCTTGAAATACACGTAAATTCTTCATAAATGTTCTACTTTTACATATTTTTGTTACTCATATCTGTATTTATAAATGTACACTTTAGTGGTGTTCCTGTGACCCCGGACAGTAGCTTGTGAGCTGATTTTCAGTAGCTCACCAAAGGGTCAAATAATTGCACTAACGCTCAAGTATTTTTATAACTTTCAATTTAGACATATTTGATAACAAAAAAACAAAACAGCATGAAGACAATACAGCATAAAGACACTGTTTGAGTGAAGATCTCAGCCATTTTTATTTTGCAGAAGTAGCCCTCAGAAGAAAAAAGGTTGGATGTCTAATGCATTACCACAAAATGTGGAATATTCCTCAAATGAAATGGTCCACAGCAAGTTGCAAACTTTACATCCTCTGCATGCCATGAAGAATAAAAGTAAGATGTATAATATAAGGTTTGATGTAAATTCCGACATATTTCAATAATGACTTCCGATTGTCCCAGCACAGTCCTTGTAGCGGTAAAGTCCTATACTCTACTGCTACATGGTTGCCGAATATAAATGAAGCTAGTTCTGACGTGTGCAGCCGGCTAATAATCGATGTCCAGAATGATTTCCGTGTTTAACCAAAATATTTATTAACAGACAGTCATGTAAATTATACTCACTTTGTAACAAAAATGGAAAATAAACGTGAGCAAACAAATCATAGCCTGACACAGTCAAAAACTGTTGCGCCTCCACTCAGCAACACCTGAGCAAGCTCCCAGTCCCTCCCTAAGTAGACTGGCACTTGGCCTTGAGCCAACCCCTCTAGCGACGTCATGAGTTTGACGGACAGAAAAAGTAAATGGCTCTAACAGTCCTATTATTATTTAATGTTTATTTTGAAACACATTTTAATATTGAATCAATGTAATATGTTTAGTGTATTAGCATGAATGTTATCTGGCTATATTTTGTGTATCTGATAATGCTATGCCAAAACTTCACTCCTGATAGTCAAACGATCTTCAGCTTAGGTACCTTGTACAAAAATCAAAACAAAAATAAAAAAGTGTGTACTTTTTTAAAATCACAGTTCCAGTGAATGAACAACATGCAATCCAATGAAGCTGTGAACATCAAAGATCATCAGTGAAACCGGATCCTCACTTTTCATCGTCATGGCAAAAATGTGTGATGTATTTTATTTGTATTTTTTCAATGAATACATTTGCAAACATTTAAACAAAAAACAAAAAAGGCATTTGATGTATTTTTGGACATTTAGAAATTACATTCAGGAAATATTTAATTAATTTTGGAATAAATCTGAATTATTTGCACGTTAATGTTTAATTAGTAATTGTTGCTGCTTTACTCCTACCGGTTGGACGTGCCCTAAACACCTCCCTAGGGAGGCGTTTGGGTGGCATCCTGACCAGATGCCCGAACCACCTCATCTGGCTCCTCTCGATGTGGAGGAGCAGCGGCTTTACTTTGAGCTCCCCCCGGATGGCAGAGCTTCTCACCCTATCTCTAAGGGAGAGCCCCGCCACCCGGCGGAGGAAACTCCGTGATTGTACCCGTGATCTTGTCCTTTCGGTCATAACCCAAAGCTCATGACCTCCGGTAGGAGGCCACAGGGAAGACCCAGGACACGTTGGGAAGACTATCTCTCCCGGCTGGCCTGGGAACGCCTCGAGATCCCCCGGGGAGAGCTGGACAAAGTGGCTGGGGAGAGGGAAGTCTGGGCTTCCCTGCTTAGGCTGCTGCCCCCGCGACCCGACCTCGGATAACCGGAAGAAGATAGATGGATGGATGCTGCTTTTCTTATCAATAAATATTGATTTGTTAAATTGAGGCTTACTTGTGTCTCTGAGACGTGTACATCTCTGTACTTGTGTGTTTTTGTGTAGTTTATACATTTCTGTAGTTAAATGTAGTTGTTTACCTTTGTGTAATTTTGTACTTTTGTGTACATGTATGTTTTTCTGTCCAGTGTATGTGTGTAATTTTCTGTATTGTGTGTATAGGGCTGCATAATTGATCGAATTTTAATCGTGATTACGATTTTGGCTGCTACGAATAAATGCAGGTGACATTAACATTTTAAACAGCAGGCTGCATATCAATATTCAAGTACTTTCACAACCAACAGTCAGCCAATGACCAGGGACGACCGAAACAGTGGACTCGTGAGAGTGAGTGAGAGGGTAACTGATAGTTGATCAGCTGGTCGCCTGTAGCTCCCAAAAAGATTTGGAAAAATAAATGTATTATTACATTGGTGCCCTTGCCATCTCAAGTCCCCTGGCAAGTGGATGTTGAAATGAAGACAAACACATTCAAAATAACTACAGATTTACATTATTAAACGTTTAAAATTCCAAGATTTATGTGCAAAAGATGATGCTATAGACACTTATTGTCAAAAATGTACCTTTTGTATTAAATGATTAAATAAAACAATTGATAAAATACATATTTTCTAGTGTGCACTTTCATTTATACCAGTAGCCTATCGACTATTTTCTAGTGTGCACTTGCATTTATACCAGTAGCCTATCGACTACAATTCAATTTTTCAAGGCCTTGTTGGTAGTTCCCTGATGTTAGGAATTGTTTTGACATGCTCAATAGGAAAATGAGAGTTGCCCAAAGACACTTTTTCTAAACGACAGCAAACAGTCGGACATTGTCATCCTGTTGGCCTCCCTCTTCACAGTGGTGGTCCTAGGTCATTGGGAATTTTAAATGCTGTACAAGTACTGAATCAACATACTTTATTAAATGTTCCTAATTCGGTAGGTTGTAATTGTCAAGTATTCCGCAATGGTGATACAACATGGACCTTATATATATATATATATATATATATATATATATATATATATATATATATATATATATATATATATATATTATATATATATTTATATATATATATATATATATATATATATTTATATATATATTTATATATATATATATATATATATATATATATATATATATATATATATATATATATATATATATATATATATATATATAGGGATGTCCGATAATGGCTTTCGATATATGCAGTCGTGGAATTAACACATTATTATGCCTAATTTGGACAACCAGGTATGGTGAAGATAAGGTACTTTTTAAAAAAATTAGTAAAATAAGATAAATAAATTAAAAACATTTTCTTGAATAAAAAAGAAAGTACAACAATATAAAAACAGTTACATAGAAACTAGTAATGAATGAAAATTAGTAAAATTAACTGTTAAAGGTTAGTACTATTAGTGGACCAGCAGCACGCACAATCATGTGTGCTTACGGACTGTATCCCTTGCAGACTGTATTGATATATATTGATATATAATGTAGGAACCAGAATATTAATAACAGAAAGAAACAACCCTTTTGTGTGAATGAGTGTAAATGGGGGAGGGAGGTTTTTTGGGTTGGTGCACTAATTGTAAGTGTATCTTGTGTTTTTTATGTTGATTTAATTTAAAAATAAATAAATAAATAAACCGATACCGATAATAAAAAAAAACGATACCGATAATTTCCGATATTACATTTTAACGCATACATCTATATATATATATATATATATATATATATATATATATATATATATATATATATATATATATATATATATATACCGTAATTTCCAGACTATAAGCCGCTACTTTTTCCCCTCGTTGTGGTCCCTGCGGCTTATACAAGGGTGCGGCTTATTTACGGCCTGTTCTTCTCCGACACCGACGAAGAGGATTTCGGTGGTTTTAGTACGCAGGAGGAAGACGATGACACAATGATTAAAGACTGACTTTTCATATACCGGTAGGCTGGTTATTTTGATAACGTACAGGCGAGCACTTTGTATTACTTTGCACCGTTGTATTATTTGTACTCTGCACGAATGCTGTTCGCCATGTCAAAGATGTGAAAGTTTGATTGAATGATTGAAAGATTTATTGTTAATAAATGGGACGCTTTGCGTTCCCAAACAGTCATCTCTGTCCCGACAATCCCCTCCGTGGTAGCAGGAACCCCTATATACTACGGTAATTACACATCAAAACCCTGCGGCTTATAGTCGGGTGCGGCTTATATATGGAGCAATCTGTATTTTCCCCTAAATTTAGCTGGTGCGGCTTATAGTCAGGTGCGGCTTATAGTCCGGAAATTACGGTATATATATATATATATATATATATATATATATATATATATATATATATATATATATATATATATATATATATATTATAAGTATATATATATATATATATAAGTATAAGGGCAGACTGGTTCGTACATGCACATTCATGCTAAAATCCTCCACTGTTGCCATTTCTAATATAAAGCAGCATATAGTTCTAATTTATAGCTGTCAGACTCCATATGGAAGTGCTAAAGACTACAGCATTGCTGACAAAGGGGAGACGCAGTGGCAGGGGTCCGGGTCTGGAGGGGGGCTTTAGCACGTAAATAAGACCGCTCACAAAACGGCACATTCTGAAGAGAACGTCTGAAAACGGCTTGAATATGCTCTGTAAAACAAAATCTATGCAGAATCAGTATCAGATCATGTGATACAGTAATTTAAATATAGCATAATTATTGAATTAAGTTAAAATTACAACTTAGTTTGCTTACAGAAGGTGCAATTACACAACAAAGCATCTTCCTGCTGGAAAATGTTGAGTGAATGAACTCGTAAACAGGACCCTTTGCTGCTTGATAGCTGTAGCACCCAAGTCAAATCACTCATTAACGTTGGAGTCCATTATTTTTCAGCATTTTTTCATACTTTTGTTTGTTTTTATTATCATTGAAAACAACTTTTTGTAACTGTGTGTGCCTGTTTTTGTGTTTGGGATCCCAATAAGTCCCAACAATTTGAAATCAAACCATAGAGGAGATATTTATAAAAAAATCTTGCCTTCACCTGAACTTACCCCAAACGAGCCGTTTGGAATATGAGACTTCAGTGACATATTTTGCCTTAGTTATTACATCAGCGGATATCTCCTAAAAGCTTTGCACAAGCCCGCCATTTTTATTCAGTTGTCATCCAAAGCTGTTGTCAATAACTTACTTATTTTTCTCTATCTTCTTGTGGGGCAGACTGGTTCGTACATGCACATTCATGCTAAAATCCTCCACTGTTGCCATTTCTAATATAAAGCATCGTATAGTTCTAACTTATATCTGTCAGACTCCATATGGAAGCACTAAAGACTACAACATTGCTGACGAAGGGGAGACGCAGTGGCCGGGGGCCAGGTCTGGAGGGGGGCTTTAGCACGCGCTTTCCGGAACGGAACCGCGAATAGGACCCGCATCGGCGTCCACTTGCTCTCAGGAACGTATCCGCCACGGCGGCGGCGCGCTGAATCCGCTCCGCACCCATGATCAAAGCCTTATTTCCGCGGCGGGTGCGCCGTGACGGTGCGCTGCATCCGCTCCGCACCCATGATCAAAGCCTAACCTCCCGCCGCGGACCAGCAACGGACTCATAGAAACCCTGGCTCATCTGGCCGTTTTGGACCCCTTCATCTTATTTTAAAAATCCCTTCTGTTCTTGCTGTAAGATAAAATAGGAAACTATAAAATTCACTAAGCCCTACTACAGCAATTTGGCTTACATATGCATTGCCTTGTATTTTTAAACTAACAATATTGTCAATAGGCAGAAACAGAAAATGGTCAATTCACTCTATAAAGTAAATATAAAATACCGTATTTCCTTGAATAGCCGCAGGGGCGTTAATTAATTTAAAACCTCCTGTCACACCTGCGTTTACCAGAAACCGGCGGGATGGCCGTGCATGCCGTAATTATTTTAAAACCTCTTCTCACTCCGGCGTTTACCAAAAGGAATCCATAAAATTTAGGCGTGCGCTTTGAGTGTGATGTAAGCATACCATCATGAAAAGCACATTTAATTAAAAAAAACGTTATTATGGTCTTACCTGTACTTATAAATGGAGTCCATTTGCAGCTCCTTCTGACCAAAAGCATCGATAACTTGTTTATAGAAGTCTTCCTTATTTTCTTTCTTCAGTTTTAAAAGTCTCTGTTTCGATGGAGATATTCCTTTAATTATTACCTCCTGCTTCGATTGAAAGTCCAGTTTAGAAAACTGTTTTATTTTAGATACCGGTATGTAATCCTCCATGTTAAAAGTTCAGGCAGAGGAAGGAAAGAAAAAAAAATCTCTTGCTGCGTGTGTTCACTTCTTCTGCAGTACCGGAAGTCGCAAGAAGGATCACTAGCGCGGCAGCGCCCTCTACCACCAGGAGGCGGGAGTCATTTAATGACTTATACAGTATTTCACACACGCAGCTACGGTATATTAATAAAACATAGCTGCTTACTGTTCTCTTTAGCATACTGTACCGGTATTCAATAGCTTGGACCTTAAATCCTACTGAAAAGCTCTTTATCTTTTTTCCTTTGTGCGATTGTAAACTACTGAAAGCAGCTTCCTCCATTTTGAAAATGAGGACAGATGCGTCACTCGTGACGTAACGAATTTGACCCGGTGGAAGTTCTAGCCATATGCTAAATATTTTGCGAAACGAGTTTGACCCGGCGAAAATTATAGACATGCGATAATAAAATTAATATTTTGCGAAACGAATTTGATCCAGCTTCAATAATAAACCGGCGATAAGGCCGAGCATGCTTTAATTATTTTGAGAAACGAGTTTGACCCGGCAGTAATTCTAGACGTGCGAATACTATATTCCCTGCGCCAATTCAAGGAAATACGGTATATAAATATATATATAAAAAGTAAATATACGTATTTAATCTATTAGGCTACAACTTCAAGGAAACGCTGCTCCATGCACAGCTAACATATCAGAAAATGAATAACTGGTGAATGACAAGAAGTCCAATAAAAGGTTGTTTATTTATACATATACATCTCTATTATGTGGGCTCTGTACCGAGGATGTCGTTGTGGCTTGTACAGCCCTTTGAGACACTTTTGATTTAGGGCTATATAAATAAACATTGATTGATTGATTGATTGATATTCCTCCTGAGGAGGTGGAAGCGGGACTCGTCTCCTCGTTGCCCGATCCCCCGCCAAGTTGAACCACCTGATGGCGTGTTTGGTGACCTCAGCGTCCGTGGCTGACCTTGTCAACACATTTTTACTCACAGCACCTGTAATCAAACAAGATTACAAGACAGATACGTTTATGTTTATGGTATGTAGCATCCAAAGCCAAGTATGCTTACACAATACAAAATATGTGATAGGTATTAAGGAGATTACATTTGAAAAAAAAACATGACTTAAAGTTACTGGAGGTGGTTAAAATAAGGTGCGTAAACTATGAATTTGTGATCAGGGTATAGGTGTGCAAGACATCCAAAATGTTCAAACAATATCGTTATTTGGTTCCTTGATCAGAGTACTTGTTTGGCTCTGTTGGATGACGGCGGCGGGGGTTTGGGGGGCATAAATAAATATCCATAACCCAACTTTGGGAGGTTGACATTGTTTTCTTATTATATTTGTACTATCATTCTATGTTTGTATTCGTGTAGGCCAGGGGTGTCCAAAGTGCGGCCCGGAGGCCATTTGCAGCCTGCGGGTAATTTTTTAACGGCCCCAGGGCACATTTTTTAAAAATATGATTGAAATAAATAAAAAACATCAAAAGTGATATTTAAAGAGCAAACAGGTGAAATGTAACAAGAAAATGTAGCAATGTTTACTCTAATCACACAAAGCTGCCATGTAGGCTGTTTCTTTCTTTAAAAAATAATAAGGAATCAAAAGCAATGTCATTATGAATTATTGACCTATTCAAGGCTTAAGAAGTTTACCTTCGCAATCAGCTGGTCTTGGTTGTGCTTAATAGTTTCCAGCAGGCTAAGGATCTGGATTACCTCAGGCGCTGTTGACAAACAGCAGTATAAAATTAACATGTTTCAGTGTTTATCCTCATTACTCATAATCCTGACACTAGCTATTGACCTTAGTTAATGACAAAAGTTATTGACAAAGTTTGAAGAAAATATGTGATTGCTTGTGAATTTGAATTTTTTCCAAAATTTGTGGCACAGAATGACCATCCGGTATTTGTCAGTTATTGCTCACCAGGGCAGGAAATGTTGTCGGCCATTCTTCCCCCTCGCCATGTTGGCCTGTAGGCCAGGCTGGATCCAGGCTCCTCTGTCTGCCACATGTTGAGGGCTGCTGGTGAGGCGGGTGGAGGGAGTCGAGGAGGGACTGCCGTTCCTAGTGAGGTGGGCATTGTGAGAGAGCCATCAGTTAACCATGACTGGTAATACCCAAGGGGCCTATCTATACACTAATATTTCAGAGATCAGTCCCTACCTTGTGTAACTCTCTGCATGTTTAATGGAGGTGCTGGTGAAGGCATATGAATACGTCCTTCCCCATGGTGAGGTGCTAAGGGAGATAAATTGGTATTAAATGGTTGTGATCTGTTAACCATGGTTACTGGATGCTGGGATATTATTTTGGAGATCAGTCTTTACCTAGAAAGTTATCTCCAGTTGAGGAGTCGAGTTTACAAGTACTCATGACTCTTGCTGGCACTCGGCGAGACGGTGGAGCTGGGAGAAGGGATACAAGGAGAGGGGAATATCTTTAGCACTAAGAATGTTAACCATATATTTAATATTAATGTGGTGGTTTCATTTTTTTCAATGTTAAGAGATTATTCCTTACTCTGCCTGTGCAATTGGCTTGCCAACCCCAAAGATGCGAGGTCACCATTTCCCGGGTCTTCCTCGCTATCATCAGAGTCCCCGAGATGATGGCTGTTGGGTAACCATATCATTAGGATTATTGCAATACCAAAATTGCCAAATATACATATAGTACAAGCATATCTGGTCTATTTTTGAATGCTACCGGAAATAACCTTCCTATTACTGTAGAAACATGACAAAAACAAGACGGAACACACTTACACTGGCTTCCTGTTCCTTTTTTCTGGCAGCTCCTCATTCTCTGCCTCAGATTGCAAATCCCAACTCCATGTTCCTCAGTAATGTGACACAGGAGGAAATAGTTACAATCGTGAAATTTTTTAAAATCTAAGACTTCAACTGATTGTAACGGAATTGATATGGAAACGATAAAAAAGGTTATTGAAGAGATCTCAGGACCATTAATGTATATTGGTAACCTATCATTTCAAACAGGTAAATTTCCAAACAAAATGAAAATAGCTAAAGTTGCACCAATTTATAAGACTGGAGACAAACATCAATTTACAAATTATAGACCTGTTTCTTTACTTCCACAATTTTCTAAAATCATTGAAAAACTGTTCAATAACAGATTAGAGAGTTTCATAAATAAAAATAGAATACTCGAAGAGAACCAATATGGATACAGAGCTAATGTTTCAACATCAATGGCTTTATTTGAAATTACAGAAGAAATTACCAATGCAATAGATCAGCGTTTTGTTCAGGAGAGAACACACAGAAGATAATACAAATAATAACAGAAGAAATTAACAAATTAAAAAGATGGTTTGACAAAAACAGACTATCTTTGAATCTCAGTAAAACTAAAATAATGCTATTTGGTAACAGTAGAAGAGAAAGTCAAACACAAATACAAATAGACGGAATAGAAATTGAAAGAGTAAATGAAACCAAATTTCTAGGTATAATGATTGATGATAAATTGAACTGGAAATCTCAAGTAAAAAATATACAACATAAAGTAGCAAGAAACACGTCAATAATGAATAAAGCAAAACATGTTCTAGACAAAAAATCACTTCATATTCTCTACTGTTCACTAGTGTTACATATCTGAGTTATTGTGTAGAAATATGGGGAAATAATTACAAAAGTACACTTCATTCATTAACGGCGTTACAAAAAAGATCAGTTAGAATAATATATAATGTTGGATATAGACAACACACAAATCCTTTATTTATTGAATCAAAGATACTGAAATTCCACGACATAGTGAATTTGCAAACAGCTAAAATTATAAACAAAGCAAACTATAACCTGCTACCCAAGAATATACAACAATTCTTCTCAAAAAAAGAGGAGAAAAATAATCTTAGAGAGAAATGTAATTTAAAACATTTGTACGCACGTACAACACTAAAGACCTTCAGTATATCAGTATGTGGAATTAAATTATGGAATGGATTAAGCAAAGCAATCAAACAATGTACTAATATGATCAATTATTTATGCTTACATGTGGAAATAATTATAGTAAATAAAATAACAATAATAAAAAAAGGTAAATAAAGCATAAAATAGTCTCTAATAAATTAATTAAATAAAAAACAGTATATAAAATATATACATCAGCAAATAACAAAAATATAGATCAAGAAAAAGGATCCTTAATATGTGCAGCAATTTTTCCCACTCACATCACCTCATTTTATATTTTTTTCTACAATTAACTATGCCAAAAAACACATAATAGACATACCTTTTTTTTTTTTTGGAATGGAAACAAAAACAACAGGGCGTCACACACAGCTAGTCCACAGTAAACTGGATCTTGAGCTCCACTAAAGAATAAAGAAAGAAATAATACACACTCATATTAATAGCAAAGAACGGCTGTTTCCACTCCGTTAACGTTACGTTGTTGACTAACGAAGTAACGTTAGCGACCTGGGCCTAAACAACACTGACAATAAAGTAATACGCTTTCGTTTCAAGCAGTTGGAAATATGTGGAATATCGTAGCATGTAACCTATACACATTCACAGCGTCTAACAAAAGATGGCCTAAGTTAACTGTATTGAACTTTTTACTCACCGGCTTTACGCGGGAAACTTTCACATTCTGGAGTCGGGGTCCCCCGGAACACAAAACACAGATAAAAGACAATTTTACAATAGCATGGCGAAAAAATGACCGTCGTTGTGTGAGTTTTTTGACAAATAACACTCTTTTCCACTTTTCTTCGCTCGGGCCTCACCTACCCCCATGCAAAGCATTCTGGGAGGCGGCGCTGGAAATAGCCTTTTTTTACAGAATATAAAGTTTTACTGCTAGTCCTAATATCAAACAACGTCATTACAATCATACATAAATGATGATGGAAACACAAAGGCCGATCTTTACTGCGAATGTAGCAATAAATCAATAAATCTATACTTACGTTCCTGTTCCAGCAAAGAAAGTCCAGAAATGATGATCTTGGCTCATGCGCGTACACGCTAGTAGGCGCGTCCACGTCTGCGGGTGCAGACATTGGTCGGCTCAGCGCCCGTAGGCAGAGCCTATAACTCTAGGCGGCGCGCGCCGGTTTAGTTTGTCGCGTCCGCGTATGCGAATCAGACACGAGTCCGCTCAGGATCAGCTGTCTGACCGTACAACAGAGGCGGAGCTGTATCCTCTAGGCGGAGCCAAAACGAATGTGACAGTAACGCAGGTTGGGCGACTTGAAGGCGGATCCGTATAGGAGTCTTCTGCTGTGTGGGTAAGACCGCTCACAAAACGGCACATTCTGAAGAGAACGTCTGAAAACGGCTTGAATATGCTCTGTAAAACAAAATCTATGCAGAATCAGAATCAGATTTATTGGCCAAATATGTTTAACAGCACGGTGGGACGGGGGTTAGTGCATGTGCCTCACAATACGAAGGTCCTGAGTAGTTCTGGGTTCGATCCTGTGCTCGGGATCTTTCTGTGTGGAGTTTGCATGTTCTCCCCGTGATTGCGTGGGTTCCCTCCGGGTACTCCGGCTTCCTCACACCTCCAAAGACATGCACCTGGGGATAGGTTGATTGGCAACACTAAATTGGCCCTAGTGTGTGAATGTGAGTGTGAATGTTGTCTGTCTATCTGTATTGGCCCTGCGATGAGGTTGCGACTTGTCCAGGGTGTACCCCGCCTTCCGCCCGTATGCAGCTGAGATAGGCTCCAGCACCCCCTGCGACCCCAAAAGGGACAAGCGGTAGAAAATGGATGGATGGATGTTTAACACACAAGGAATTTGACTTGGTAGACTGTGCTGTCTTTATTCAATGCAAGAAACAAAGAAAAACGCAACTATGAATTTGGACCAAAGCACCACCATAAAATGTTATGGAGACCGCAAGGAAGTGTTTGGAATGTAAAGAAAAAATCCTAATATGATGCCTTTAAGCAGCACTTTAACGTGGTCAGCACTTATTCAAATATCAACCTTTATTTACGTTTACTCTTCTTTATACACGTCAGCTTTGTGTAATAAGTGACAAAGCCGATTATTATTATTATTATTGTTTATCATTTTATGATTGTTATTATCAATATTATTGTTGTTAGTAGTAATAATATTATTACTATTATTGTTTGTATTGTAATTGCTATTATTGTTAGTAGTAGTATTGTTTTCTTATTATTATTATTGGTAGTCGTGGTGGTGGATAGTATTATTAATAGTATTACTATTAATAGTATTTGTATAACTATTCCTATAATATTATTAGTAGTATTACTATTGTATTAGTTTGTTATATTATTACAATTGCTGTTAATATTATTTATTACTGGCAAATAGTTTAATATTTTTATTGGTATCATTATTATAGTTTCATTTTTCTTTGTACATTGTCTTTTGTTATTTTTGTCTTTATTGGTCATTTTCTGAAGTATATGGACTAATCAAAAAAAGCTGGTTTTGTGAGTTGTTTGCTGATCTGTGACATCATGTCTATCACTGTACAGGACTACTCTCTTACTGTTCTGCAAATTGAACTGATTTAACCTTATTTAAATATATAATGTATCATATTCACATACCTGAAATTACCATGAAGCAAGTTTGTTCTTTCTAGATTTTAGTCAAGCTGCTGCACTTTTGACAAAACACATAAAAAGCGTATTAGCATAGATGGCAACAAAGTAATACTGGAGACATGACATTGTATAGTTTGTTTCATTCGTCAACAAACACCCACATCCACAAAGAAAATGTTTCCATGTGAGTGTATGATGAGTCATAAGAGCAGGAGATTAAAGACGACTGGAAACTCCCAGCAGTTGTGACAAATAGTAGTCGTACAAGTAAGTAAAAGTAGTTTAAAATGGTATAAAGTAAGCAAAAGTAGTTCAAATGAAATAAAAGGAGTTTAAAGTAGTCAAATAACTAAGTCTAAGTAGTTTAAAGAAAGTAAAAGTCTTTAAACTTTAAAATACTAAAGTCTTTAAAGTAGTTTAAGGAAAGTACAAGTAATTTAAAGTAGGTACAATTAGTTTTAAAGGCCTACTGAAATGAATTTTTTTTATTTAAACGGGGATAGCAGATCTATTCTATGTGTCATACTTGATCATTTCGCGATATTGCCATATTTTTGCTGAAAGGATTTAGTATAGAACAACGACGATAAAGATTGCAACTTTTGGTATCTGATAAAAAAAAGGCTTGCCCCTACCGGAAGTAGCGTGACGTAGTCAGTTGAACATATACGCAAAGTTCCCTATTGTTTACAATGATGGCCGCATGAAGTGAGAGAGATTCGGACCGAGAAAGCGACAATTTCCCCATTAATTTGAGCGAGGATGAAAGATTTGTGGATGAGTAAAGTGCAAGTGAAGGACTAGTGGGGAGTTGAAGCTATTCAGATAGGGAAGATGCTGTGAGAGCCGGGGGTGACCTGATATTCAGCTGGGAATGACTACAACAGTAAATAAACACAAGACATATATATACTCTATTAGCCACAACACAACCAGGCTTATATTTAATATGCCACAAATTAATCCTGCATAAAAACACCTGCGTGTTTGTTATGCTAGCTCCTAGCTCCTCTGCTAGCTCCTAGCTCCATAGAACACGCCAATACAATTCAAACACCTGATCAACACACACAATCACTCAGCCCAAAAGACCGTTTACCTAACCCAAGGTTCATAAAGCTTATATATTTTTAAAAAGTTACGTACGTGACGCGCACATACGGTCAAGTTATCGAATGTTTAGCAGCCAAGGCTGCATACTCACGGTACCTGATATTCAGCTGGGAATGACTACAACAGTAAATAAACACAAGACATATATATACTCTATTAGCCACAACACAACCAGGCTTATATTTAATATGCCACAAATTAATCCTGCATAATAACACCTGCGTGTTTGTTATGCTAGCTCCTAGCTCCTCTGCTAGCTCCTAGCTCCATAGAACACGCCAATACAATTCAAACACCTGATCAACACACACAATCACTCAGCCCAAAAGACCGTTCACCTAACCCAAGGTTCATAAAGCTTATATATTTTTAAAAAGTTACGTACGTGACGCGCACGTACGGTACGGTACGTGTTATGCTAGCTCCTAGCTCCTCTGCTAGCTCCTAGCTCCATAGAACACGCCAATACAATTCAAACACATGATCAACACACACAATCACTCAGCCCAAAAGACCGTTCACCTAACCCAAGGTTCATAAAGCTTATATATTTTAAAAAAGTTACGTACATACGCAAAAAAAAGCCAAAGCTGCATACTCACAGTAGCACGTCTGCGTCTTTGTCATCCAAATCAAAGTAATCCTGGTAAGAGTCTGTGTTGTCCCAGTTCTCTACAGGCGTCTGTGTATCCAAATCAAAAGTCCTCCTGGTTAGAGTCTCTGTTATCCGAGTTCTTCCATCTTGACTGCATCTTTCGGGAATGTAAACAAAGAAGCGCCGGCTGTGTACTGTTGTGGCTGACTACGTTCGAAAAATACGTCCATTTCGCACCGACAACTTTCTTCTTTGCTTGCTCGGCTTCCTTCTCTATAATGCAATGAACATGAGTGAAACAGATTCACGAACACAGATGTCCAGAATACTGTGGAATTATGAAATGAAAACAGAGCTTTTTCGTATCGGCTTCAATGTGGAAGGCATACCCGTGTTCCCCGGGCTACGTCACACGCATACGTCATCCTCAGAGGCGTTTCGAACCGGAAGTTTAGCGGCAAATTTAAAATGTCACTTTATAAGTTAACCCGGCCGTATTGGCATGTGTTATAATGTTAAGATTTCATCATTGATATATAAACTATCAGACTGCGTGGTCGGTAGTAGTGGGTTTCAGTAGGCCTTTAAGTAAAACTAGTTTAAAGTAGTCAAAGTATGTAAAAGTAGTTCAAATGAAGTAAAAGTAGTTTAAAGTAAGTCACAATAGTTTAATGTAGTCTGAGTAAAGGTAGCTTAAAGTAGTCAAAAGTATTGTTAGAGTAGTTTAAAGAAAGTAAATGTCTTTAAACTACTGAAGTTTTTAAAAGTAGTTTAAAGCATGTACAAGTAGTTTACAGTAAGTTAAAGTTTAAGTAAAATTAGTTTACTGTAGTCAAATTAAAACTTTGATAGTTTAAAGTAGTCAAGGTAAGTAAAAGTAGTTTAAAGTAAGTAAACGTAGTTTAAATTAAGTAAAAGTTGTTTAAGGAAAGTAAAAGTAGTTTCAAGTGTGGTTATGGTGTTAGTTTATTTCAAACATGAATACAATCACAATATGATACATCACATATTTCCGGTTTGTCATTACAGCATGTCCGAAACGGAGTATGAAGAAGCACAGATTTTTGTTTCTTTTTTTTGTTTCGCTTTTTGTTTCTTAGCAATTTATCACACATTTGTATTTAAGCCGCACCCACCAAATTTTAGAAGATTATAATATTTTTAGATACATTAGCCACACTGGACCAATAGCCGCAGATATATAGCGGTACAAAATACTTTGTCAGTGTTTATTTACATACCTTAATTGTTTCTAAACAGTGCCAGTCACACAGCAGTAAAAGAGCTGATCAAACAAAACAGAAGTCATCATCATTGACCCATTAACGGCGGAAGGTAGCTTTCCAATCAGCTAAACAGGCTCAATAACTTCACGAGACGTTTTGCTGAATTTACGAAACTGAAACAATACAAAAATAATGCAATTTTAAGTTAGAAATAATAACACAGACACTCATAAACGTGTTAGCATATTCGTCAGTGCTAATGACGCTAGCTTAATTACATTACGATAGCATGTACAAATGTGCATAAAAAACTCCTACAGACATCACACATGGGACGGTTTAGTAAGTATGAATTGTTTTAGTTTTATTTTAAAACTCTCAAACGTTGCTTGGAGTGATGAATGAAAACTCCTTTCGAGCAGAAATGCTACGGATTTATTTACTTACGGCACGAAACAGGATTGTTAACCCCCAGCCCCTGTAGTAAATAAACTTGTGAAAAAGATGGCGCCATAGCACAAAACAATAACACACTTTTTCAGTGTCTCTGTTTGTAGAATACTAAACATTATGACTGTTAGCCAAGAAAAATCCCTAAATTAGCCGCACCGTTTCATAAGCCGCAGAGTTTAAAGCAAACAGTAGCGGAAAATACAGTAAGTAAATAAACATTCAATACATAAACAATTAGGCTCTCATGAGTAAATAGTTAAGAAGTTTATGATTCACGTAATCAGATCAATAGGAATATATCATTTTCCAATAAGGTTCAAGATGTTTATCAACATTGTTCTTAGTTGTACTGTGTAAACACTTTTGAGTTTGAACAGTTTCTTAACCAGATCATATTGTTACATTTTTTGACTTTTTTGTTTAATCATTTCATAAATTAATTTCACCTACTGATGTACAAAATGTCTTGTGTGTTGTACGTGCATACCAATGTTTTAAGTTAAATTTTTCCCTAAGTTTATATTTCCTTCCTTTGTTGAGAAGAATTGTTGTGTATTCTTGGATAGCAGGTTATAGTTTGTTTTGTACATACATTTTTGCATAATTTTAGCTGTTTGCAAATGCACCAAATTATTGAATTTAAATATTGTTGTTTCAATTCAAAGGTTTGAATGTTCTCGATAGCCAACGTTATGTATTATTCTGACTGACCTTTTTTGTGACACTGTTAGTAAATGAAGTGTACCTTTGTAATTATTTCGCCATATTTCTTCACAATAACTCCGATATGGTAACACTAGCGAGCAGTAGAGAATCTGGAGTGATTTTTGGTCCAGGACATCCATCCATCTCGTATTCATGATTTAAGTGTTTCTCGCTACCTTGTGTATTTTTATGAGATTTCCAGTTCATTTTAGCACCAAAAATATTATTTATTTTACCCTGTGTATGTCTACTTTGTTTGTTTGTGTTTGACTTTCTTATACTGAACAGCATTATTTTAATGTTACTGAGAATCAAAGAGTCTGTTTTTGTAAAACCATCTCTTTAATATATACATTTTTTAACTTATTTGTATTAGCTTCTGTGTGTTCTCTCCTGAATAAAACAGTCGTGTCGTCTGCAAATAATACTAACTTTAGGTCCTTTGCAGGGATGGGAATTGATACGTTTTTTACGATTCCAATTAATCTTTAATTTCTGCTTAACAGTTCGGTTTTTTTATCAATTCTCTTGTCAATTAAATGTGGATAAAATGATAGCAAACACATTGATTAGCATCAACTTTGTTTAGTTTAGACAAAAACATCAGCATACAAACACAACCGTGAGGACTTTAAAGACCCACAGCCTCGATAGAGTGGCAGAAAAAAAATATTTTTATTGAAAATAACTAATATTATACATGTTCTACTGTAGTAATAAACACAATACAAAATCAATTATTCTGTGACAAATGACAATTACACAAAAATGTTAAGTAGCATGTATAACATTTTTCTAAAAGAAATGAAAGGTATAATTAAAAAAAATAATTATATACAGTATGTATGTATGTGTATGTATAAAGTATATATTATATATATATACATATATATATATATACATATTTATATATATATATATATATATATATATATATATATATATATATATATATATATATATATATATATATATATATATATATATATATATATATATAAAAACCTGCTTTCTAGGCAACAGTTTGAGACAGTAATCCATGCCTTTATTACATCTCGGCTGGATTACTGTAACGCTTTATATTTTGGAATTAGTCAGTCCTCCCTCTCACGTCTGCAGCTGGTCCAAAATGCAGCTGCCCGACTTTTAACAAACACAAGAAAAAGAGAGCACATTACTCCTGTTTTAGCCTCCCTCCACTGGCTGCCTGTGTCTTTTAGAGTCCATTTTAAAATTATCTTACTTGTTTTTAAATCCTTACATGGTCTTGCCCCACCTTACCTCTCTGAGCTGCTCCACCTCTATGCCCCCACCCGGTCCCTCAGGTCAGCTGATCAGCTGATCCTGGAGGTACCCAAATCCAAGCGTAAGCTCAGGGGGGACAGAGCCTTCTCTGTTGCGGGCCCAAAACTCTGGAATGATCTTCCACTTCATGTGAGACAGGCCCCTTCTTTGGCTATTTTTAAGACCCTTCTTAAAACCCATTTTTATTCACTGGCTTTTAACCCAGCATGAGACTTTAAACTGTTTTTAACTTTTAACTTTTTTAACTGCTTTTTATCTAACAAAATTGTTCTTAGGGTAATTTTGTATTTGCTTTTTTAATGTGTATTTTACTTCTGTTTTAAATTTTATTTTTTAGTCTGTCCTTTGCCTTTATTTCTTTGTGGTGTACAGCCCTTTGTTTTTCAACTGTGGTTGTTTTTAAAGGGCTTTATAAATAAAGTTGGTATGGTATGGTATGGTATATATATATATATATATATATATATATATACATTTATACAAGTGCACTTGCTTACAATTTAGCAATATGATTTTAACATTTACAATACAGCAACAAGACAGGCAATATTTACAATATATTAATACTATACTAATTAAGGTTTTATAATATAGAAATATATTTATAATATATCCATCCATCCATCTTCTTCCGCTTATCCGAGGTCGGGTCGTGGGGGCAGCAGCCTAAGCAGGGACGCCCAGACTTCCCTCTCCCCAGCTACTTCGTCTCTTCCCGGGGGATCCAGAGGCGTTCCCAGGCCAGCCGGGAGACATAGTCTTCCCAACGTGTCCTGGGTCTTCTCCGTGGTCTCCTACCGGTCGGACGTGTCCTAAACACCTCCTTAGGGAGGCGTTCGGGTGGCATGCTGACCAGATGCCCGAACCACCTCATCTGGCTCCTCTCGATGTGGAGGAGCAGCGGCTTTACTTTGAGCTCCTCCCGGATGGCAGAGCTTCTCACCCTATCTCTAGGGGAGAGCCCCGCCACCCAGCGGAGGAAACTAATTTTGACCGCTTGTACCCGTGATCTTGTCCTTTCGGTCATAACCCAAAGCTCATGACCATAAGTGAGGATGGGAACGTAGATCAGCTCCTTCTTTACCACAACGGATCGATACAGCGTCCGCATTACTGAAGACGCCGCACCGATCCGCCTGTCGATCTCACAATCCACTCTTCCCTCACTCGTGAACAAGACTCTGAGGTATTTGAACTCCTCCACTTGGGGCAGGGTCTCCTCCCCAACCTGGAGATGGCACTCCACCCTTTTCCGGGCGAAAATCATGGACTCGGATTTGGAAGTGCTGATCCTCATCCCAGTCGTTTCACACTCGGCTGCGAACCGATCCAGTAAGAGCTGAAGATCCTGGCCAGATGAAACCAACAGGACCACATAATTTGCAAAAAGCAGAGACCTAATCCTGCAGCCACCAAACCGGATCCCCTCAACGCCCTGACTGCGCCTAGAAATTCTGTCCATAAAAGTTATGAACAGAATCGGTGACAAAGGGCAGCACTGGCGGAGTCCAACCCTCACTGGAAACGTGTTGATTGATTGATTGATTGAGACTTTTATTAGTAGGTTGCACAGTGAAGTACATATTCCGTACAATTGACCACTAAATGGTAACACCCGAATAAGTTTTTCAACTTGTTTAAGTCGGGGTCCACTTAAATTGATTCATGATACAGATATATACTATCATATATACTATCATCATAATACAGTCATCACACAAGATAATCACATTGAATTATTTACATTATTTACAATCAGGGGTGTGGAGGGAGGGGGGGGGGGGGATATGGACATCAAGTAGTGGACATAGAGAGAGAGAGAGAGAGAGAGAGAGAGAGAGAGAGAGAGAGAGAGAGAGATCAGAAGGCATAAGAAAAAGAAAAAGTATCTGCATTTGATTGTTTACATTTGATTATTAGCAATCCAGGGAGGGTGTTAGTTTAGGGTTGTAACTGCCTGGAGGTGAACTTTTATTGCGGTTTTGAAGGAGGATAGAGATGCCCTTTCTTTTATACCTGTTGGGAGCGCATTCCACATTGATGTGGCATAGAAAGAAAATGAGTTAAGACCTTTGTTAGTTCGGAATCTGGGTTTAACGTGGTTAGTGGAGCACCCCCTGGTGTTGTGGATATGGCGGTCATTTACGTTAAGGAAGTAGTTTGACATGTACTTCGGTATCAGGGAGGTGTAGCGGATTTTATAGACTAGGCTCAGTGCAAGTTGTTTAACTCTGTCCTCCACCTTGAGCCAGCCCACTTTAGAGAAGTGGGTAGGAGTGAGGTGGGATCTGGGGTGGAGGTCTAGAAGTAACCTGACTAGCTTGTTCTGAGATGTTTGGAGTTTAGATTTGAGGGTTTTGGAGGTGCTAGGGTACCAGGAGGTGCATGCGTAATCGAAAAAGGGTTGAACGAGAGTTCCCGCCAGAATCCTCAAGGTGCTTTTGTTGACCAGAGAGGAAATTCTGTAGAGAAATCTCGTTCGTTGGTTAACCTTTTTGATTACCTTGGTTGCCATTTTATCACAGGAAAGGTTAGCCTCTAGAATGGAACCTAGGTAGGTGACCTCATCTTTCCTGGTGATGACACTGTCACCTACTTTTATGGTGAAGTCATTGACTCTCTTAAGTTTGATGTGGGACCCAAACAGGATGGATTCTGTTTTACCCAAGTGGATGGATAGCTTGTTGTCAGCGAGCCAGGTGCAAGTTTTACAGAGCTCAGCACTGAGGATTTTCTCCACCTGTGACTTGTCCTTGCCGGATACCAGCAAGGCAGAGTCATCCGCAAACAAAAACAATTCACAGTCGCATGCCGATGACATGTCGTTTATGTATATTAGGAACAGTAAAGGTCCCAATATACTGCCTTGGGGGACTCCACAGCTCCCTCCCCTCCAAGTAAGACTGCATCCAGCTCCAAGAGGTTTTGTTAAATCAGATTGCTCTGAGCTTATCCAACAGTATAGCGTGGTTAACGGTGTCAAAGGCCTTCTGAAGGTCCAGCTTGACCATGCCGCAGTATTTGCCCGCGTCCACCTCATGTTTGATGTGGTCGGTCAGATAGAGAAGGCATGTGTCAGTGGAGTGGTTAGTTCTGAAGCCGGATTGGAATTTGTACATGAGTTTATTAGTGGCAAGGTAACTATCGACCTGTTCATAAACTATTTTCTCCATTACTTTCGAAATGGAGCTGAGAATAGAAACAGGTCGGTAGTTGCCAGGTTCCAATTTGCTTCCTTTTTTAAAGAGGGGAGTTACTCTTGCTATCTTAAAATCTTTTGGTACTTGGCCTTGTGTAATTGATAGGTTTATTATGTGCGTGATGATCGGGGCAATGATGGAGGCAGAGTCCCTGAGGAATCTGGAGGGAATATTATCAAGGCCGGTGGCCTTGTTAGGGTGGAGCGCGCTCAATTTTTTAAACACCTCATCAGCTGTGACCATTTCTAATTTGAAATCATCGTTGGATATGTTATGTCTTGGCGTAAATGAGGACTCAGATGCAGAGGAGTGACAATTGACTCAGACCTTTATTTAAATAATTCCTTGCTATCTCTAGGACAGAGTGATTAAAGAAAGTGGCTACAAAATATATCTAAGATATATTCAAGCACCTATAGGGTATTAGCATAGGACATAAGGCAATAAACAGAAAATCACTCCATAAGGAGGAACAGGCAATAGCCAAAAAGTTCTATGAGTCGAATACACAAAAAAACCAACAATCTATAATAATCTACAAAAAGGAAATTCTCTCATGCTAAAAAGTTGAGACGCTATAAACAGAAAGTATGTATAAAGTATTTGAGAAGCCTGAAAACTAAAAGCGCTCCAGAAGGAGGGGGAAAAAAAGGAAGACAAGGCACTATGAAAATTGATACAAAAAGACTTGACCAAAAAACTTAGCAAAAGAAAATCACTCTCTCAAAGGGAACAAAGGAATCAATAAACAAAGCGAGACAATACTTATCAAACTTGGTTGATGGCTGTGAACAAGGCTGTGGACAAGGCTGGAGGTACGTAGCGAGACGATATACTCTGGCAACAAGACAGGGGAAGACGAGGACTATATACACATGAGGGAGGGTGACACAGGTGGGCACAATCAGGAGAGACATCAGACCAGTGACACAGGAGGAAGGGCAAGTGGCCTGAAACGAGAGGAGGATTAGAATTTTCAAAATAAAACAGGAAATGTGCCAGACAACCCCAAAACAGGACTTCCCTCACCACGGTGTGACAGTACCCCCCCCCCCCCTCTATGGCCGACTCCGGACGGCCCAGACTGTTCGGGGTGGTCTCTGTAGAAGTCCCTGATGAGAGTGGGGTCGACAATGTGGCGGGAAGGAACCCACTGTCTCTCTTCAGGTCCGTATCCTTCCCAATCCACCAGGAATTGTCTGCCCCGACCCCGGTTGCGCACTGCCAACAAGCGTTTAACTTTGTATACTGGTCCACCTTCAATTACTTCGGGTGGTGGAGGGGACGTGGTGGCTGAGACCATGTTGCTTTCTTTGGCTGGTTTGACCTGACTGACGTGGAAGGTGGGATGGACGCGGAGGGATCGGGGCAGACGAAGCCGAACTGCTGCAGGTCCGACGAGCTTGGTAATTGGGAATGGACCTACAAAGCGTGGTGCCAGTTTCCTTGATGTGACCTTGAGATGTAAGTTCTTGGCTGAAAGCCAGACTCTCTGACCGGGTTCGTACGCAGGCGCAGGTCGTCTCTTGCGGTCTGCCGCTCTCTTCATCCGATCTTGTTGTCTGGTCAATACTTGACGGGCGGCTGCCCAAATGCGGCGACAACGTCGGACCATGGCATGGGCGGAGGGGACCGACACTTCTGACTCATTCTCTGGAAAGAGAGGGGGCTGGTACCCTAAGGCACAATGAAAGGGAGAGAGGCCGGTGGCTGATGTAGGCAGCGAATTGTGCGCATACTCTACCCAGACCAGGTGTTTGCTCCATGTGGAGGGGTTCTGGCAGACCAAGCACCGGAGGCCGGTTTCCAGCTGCTGGTTAAGTCGTTCGGTCTGGCCGTTGGCTTCTGGATGATATCCTGATGTCAGGCTGGCCTTGGCTCCAATGAGTCGGCAGAACTCCCCCCAGAACCGTGATACAAACTGTGGTCCCCGGTCTGAAACAATGTCTTTGGGAAATCCATGAACTCGGAATACATTAGTCATCATAGTCTCTGCCGTCTCTTTGGCGGATGGTAATTTAGGCATAGCAATGAATCTGACCATTTTGGAGAATATGTCGACCACGGTGAGGACGGTGGTGTTACCTTGTGAGACCGGGAGGCCTGTAACGAAGTCCATCGAGATGTCTGACCACGGTCTGGAGGGAATGGGGAGCGGCTGGAGAAGTCCCATGCGAGACCTGGAAGACATTTTGTTCCTGGCACAGACCGAACAGGCCTCTACGTACTCCCGGACCTCCGTCTCCATGGCTGGCCACCAGAACCGCCGGGAGATCACAAACATGGTTCTTTTAACTCCCGGATGGCACGAAAACCGCGAGGTGTGAGCCCAATGAATCACCCGGGGACGCAGCTCAGTGGGGACAAACAATCGATTAACAGGACATCCCCTAGGTGGCGGGGCCACACCGTTAGCTTGCTTTACCTCTGTTTCTATTGGCCAAGTTACCGCTCCTACCACACAGTTCAGTGGAAGGATAGTCTCAGGTTGCTTGGCCTCAAGCTCGGGGTCGAATAATCGTGACAAGGCGTCTGGCTTGACGTTGCGGGACCCCGGCCTGTAGGAGAGCGAGAAGGAAAAGCGATTAAAAAAAAGCGCCCACCTGGCCTGGCGAGAGTTGAGTCTCTTAGCCTTCTTTATGTATTCCAGGTTCTTGTGATCGGTCCAGACGATGAACGGGTGTTCGGCCCCCTCGAGCCAATGCCTCCATTCCTCCAAGGCGAGCTTCACCGCCAGCAACTCACGATTGCCGACATCATAGTTTTTTTCAGCTTTGGACAGCCGCCGCGACAGAAAGGCACATGGATGCATCTTGCCGTCCTGTTGAGAACGTTGAGACAGGACCGCTCCCACTCCTTCATTAGAAGCGTCCACCTCCACGACGAACTGGCGCTGCGGGTCCGGAATGGTGAGGATGGGCGCTGAGGTGAAGCGGAGTTTGAGTGTCTGGAAGGCCCTCTCTGCTTCCGGAGACCAGTGGAACCGCACCTGGGGAGAGGTAAGAGCATGGAGAGGAGCAGCTATTGCGCTGAAGCTTCTGACAAACCGCCTGTAAAAGTTAGCAAAACCCAAGAATTGCTGAACCTTCTTGCGGTTGTCAGGTGTAGGCCAAACGGCCACAGCACTAACTTTAGCCGGATCCATCTGCACTCTTCCAGGAGCTACAATGAAGCCCAGGAAGGAGACAGTGTCGGCATGAAAAACACTCTTTTCAGCTTTAACATACAAGTCATTGTCCAAAAGTCTCTTTAAAACCTGGGTTACGTGGACTTGGTGAGTGTCACTGTCAGGAGAATAAATCAATATATCGTCAAGGTAGACGTACACAAAATGGTCCAGGAAGTCTCTTAGAACTTCATTGATCATTGCTTGGAACACGGCGGGGGCATTGGTGAGTCCGAAGGGCATGACCCTGTATTCATAGTGGCCGCTGGGTGTGTTGAATCCAGTCTTCCACTCGTCTCCCTCTTTAATTCGGACCAGATGGTAAGCGTTGCGTAGATCCAGTTTGGTGAATATTTTGGCCTGTTGGAGTTGGTCGAAGACAGAGGACATGAGGGGAAGAGGGTAACGGTTCTTAATAGTAATGTCATTGAGTGGGCTGTAATCAATGCAGGGTCTTAACGACCCGTCTTTCTTCTTCACAAAGAAGAACCCTGCTCCTGCTGGCGATGACGACGGGCGGATCAAGCCAGCTTTCAGTGATGCAGAGATGTATTCATTCATGGCTGCCCTTTCTGGACCAGAGACAGAGTACAGGCGCCCCTTGGGAATAGTGGCCCCGGGCAGTAAATCAATGGCACAGTCGTAGGAACGGTGGGGTGGAAGTGACAGAGCCTTAGTCTTGCTGAAAACTTGTCGTAGGTGGTGGTAACAGGAGGGAACAAAATTCAGGTCCGGAAATTCTGAGTCTGTGGCAGGATTGGCAGAAAAAAGATTAATTTCCTTGACATTTTTCTTTTGGACAGTAGAAAAACTACATTTCTGGGTACATTCCCTTCCCCATACACTGATCTTCCCTGTTTTCCAGTCAACACGAGGGTTATGCTGGTACAGCCATGGATACCCCAAAATTAGCGAATGAGAGGGAGAAATAATCAGGTATGGACAAATTTGTTCCTGATGGCCGTCTATGTTCATTTGGAAAGGTTCACTGATGTGTGTGATGGTGAAAAGCTCCTTACCATTTAGAGAACTGGCCCTAATGGGTTTAGCTAGTGGTTCTGACTTGAGTCCTAGTCTCCTAGCTAAACCCCAGTCCATCAGACTCTCATCTGCCCCAGCGCCTCTAGAATTGTGGTCGTGTGATGAGTTATCGTGATCTTGGTAAGAATACGTGGCATCTGAGGAACAGCCGGAACGTGACTCACCGCCTGGGGTCCCTTGGTTGGACACGAAACGACAAGATGGCCACCCTCTCCACAGTAGAAACATCTTCCCTCCATCAGCCGCTTGCGTCGCTCCTCTGGGGTCAGTCGGGCTCTCCCCAGCTGCATGGGTTCCTCCTCCTGATTTGTGCGTAGGTGAGGAAGTAGCTCCGGAGGTGGGCGCCGAGTCGTCGACCAGCTAGGTGCGAAAGGACGGGTGGTTCTCCCTGCAGCTTCCGATCCTCCTCCTCGCTGTCGTTTGAGCTGGGCTAGTCTGTTGTCCGTCCTGATAGCGAGCGCGATGAGGGCATCTAGGTTATCGGGTAGGTCCAGGGGAATGAGGAGGTCCTGTATGGAAGCTCCGAGCCCCTTAAGAAAAACATCATAGAGCGCCATGTCGTCCCACCCACTTTCAGCTGCCAGCGTGCGGAAGCGGAGGGCGTAGTCGCACACGGAGCCGCTGCCCTGCTTTATGCTGCTTAGCTCTTGTGCCTTTTCTCTGCTGGAGGACACCGGGTCAAAAGTTCTTGTTAGAGCAGCTTGAAAGTCTTTAAATGAGTGGCAGAGTGACGAGTTCCGCCCCCATTCGGCAGAAGCCCACGCCTTGGCTCTATCCGTAAGATGGGAAATCATGAAAGCAATCTTGGAGCGGTCAGTGGGAAATGCATGGGGCATCAGTTCATAATGAATAGCACAGTCAATCAAAAAGGTCTTGCACAAACCGGGAGCGCCAGCGCATGGCGCCGGAGGAGCCAGCTTGCATCCGGCTCTGGGAGGAGGTGAAGACAGGGTGGGAGCAGCGGGTGGCGTGGGGGGCTGGGACGCCGGAATCGGTCGAGCAAACTGCTCAAGTAGTCCTTGTAGCTGGGAGGACAGGTGACCCATGTTTGCTGCCATCGCCGTCTGAAACTCCTCCTGTCGGGCGAGTCGTGATTCCTGGGTGTGCAGGATTTCCGTCAGTTGTTTAGCCTCTGCTGAGTCCATACTGGCCAGAGTATACTGTTATGTCTAGGCGTAAATGAGGACTCAGATGCAGAGGAGTGACAATTGACTCAGACCTTTATTTAAATAATTCCTTGCTATCTCTAGGACAGAGTGATTAAAGAAAGTGGCTACAAAATCTATCTAAGATATATTCAAGCACCTATAGGGTATTAGCATAGGACATAAGGCAATAAACAGAAAATCACTCCATAAGGAGGAACAGGCAATAGCCAAAAAGTTCTATGAGTCGAATACACAAAAAAACCAACAATCTATAATAATCTACAAAAAGGAAATTCTCTCATGCTAAAAAGTTGAGACGCTATAAACAGAAAGTATGTATAAAGTATTTGAGAAGCCTGAAAACTAAAAGCGCTCCAGAAGGAGGGGGAAAAAAAGGAAGACAAGGCACTATGAAAATTGATACAAAAAGACTTGACCAAAAAACTTAGCAAAAGAAAATCACTCTCTCAGAGGGAACAAAGGAATCAATAAACAAAGCGAGACAATACTTATCAAACTTGGTTGATGGCTGTGAACAAGGCTGTGGACAAGGCTGGAGGTACGTAGCGAGACGATATACTCTGGCAACAAGACAGGGGAAGACGAGGACTATATACACATGAGGGAGGGTGACACAGGTGGGCACAATCAGGCAATCAGGAGAGACATCAGACCAGTGACACAGGAGGAAGAGCAAGTGGCCTGAAACGAGAGGAGGATTAGAATTTTCAAAATAAAACAGGAAATGTGCCAGATAACCCCAAAACAGGACTTCCCTCACCACGGTGTGACAGGATACTCCTAGCTTTCTGTAGAAGGCTTTAATATGTTCTACACCAAAGCGACCAGAGTGGTGGGACAGCTTGTTGACAAGAGTTGCGGCTATGCTGGTGAAAAAGGCGTTAAGTCTGCTAGCTACCTCCATTTTGTCTGTAATGAGGGAGTCACCCTCCTTGATGCTGATGTTGGTGAGTCTTGTTTTAAGTTTCTGGCTGCAACCAGGAAGCTGGTTGTTGAGAATTTTCCAGAGCTCACGTGGCTTATTCGTGTTTTCCTCTATTTTGTCGTTAATGTAATTTTTTTTTAAGGATTTAGTCAGGTTGGTTGACTTATTTCTTAATTTATTGCATTGCTTTTTGAGAGTTGAAAGGAGTAATTTGAGGTTGATATTATTGGGTTGTTTATCTACTTCTGTTTTGCATTTTTGGTATTCAGAGTATTTCCTGTCTCTGTCTTTTATGGCAGCTAATAGGTCCGGATTCATCCATGGTTCCGAGCGGGCTTTGATCCTGACTGTTTTCACGGGAGCCATGTCATTTAGTGTCTTTATGAACGCCGTTTTGAAGCGATCCCAAGCGACATCGACCAGGTTGCTCGCCAGCACAGGGGACCAGTCCCACTCATCTAATTTTAAATTGAAATTGTCATTGGAGTATTTTTTGAGGGATCTGGATTGGGCTGTTATGTGGCCATTGGCTTTAGGTTTAGCTATTTTACGGGTGCAGAAGGTTAGATAGTGGTCGCTAAGACCACAGATCATGACCCCACTATTTTTTATTTTAGGCCGGTCTGAAGTGAGAATGAGATCTATGGTTGATTGGGTGGAATCACACACCCTTGTGGGTAGCGCTATTAGCTGGGAAAGACCGTGCAGATTACAAAACTTGCTGAAGGATCTGAAGACAGGCGCATCTTTGCGTTGAATATCTGTGTTCAGATCCCCAGTTATAATTTTCTCCATGTTGTCTGTCCCCGCCAAGCATTCTTCCAAAGCCCCATAGAAATCACTCTGATTAGGGGGTCTATAAACAGTCCCTATTAGTACCGGCTTAGCATTTTTAAATTTGATTTCCGCCCACACAGATTCCAGGTCATTGTGGTTAAGATCAGTGCGAGTTATGTATTTAATATCCTGGTGAATATACATACAAACGCCCCCACCGTGTTTATTCCTATCCTTTCTGATAACCGAAAAGTTTTGTATTTCTATCTCTGAGTCAGAAATACTTTGATCAAATTTGGTTTCAGAGAAACACAAGATTTTTACCTTCGTGTTGAGGAACATTTCTCTGATTTGGTCGAGTTTGGTTCCAGAGAGGCTGTTCACATTAAGGTGGATGATGTGTAGTCCACTGGAACCAAAAAGAGCATCAGAGTCCGCTGTGTTGTGGTACTGACCAGAAAAATTGTTGGTTATTATTGCTGTTGCAGTTGAAGAGCAAGGAGAGAGAGGAGAGAGAGGCATATTGATCGTCCTCCAGGTGAAGGGGGAGGGAGAGAAAGGGGGAGGGGAGGGAGAGGGAGGAGGAGGCCAGGTAGGGTTACTGGGGGATGGGTTGGGTTACCTTTTGGCGGGCTTTTTTGAAGACAAAGAGAAAGAGAATAACGAAAATGTTTGTGTAAAGGCGCCTCTAAATCCTGTGTATGCCGCGTCCTCGGCCGTCCGGGACCGGGGAAAGGTCGCGTGGACCCCCGCCATCTCGTGCAGTTCCCCGCAATCACCGATGTCTGGGTCGCCGTCCACCGCAGCCGCCGCGTCGTTCACCGCCGCTGAGTCGCTGCCTTCTCTGATGACCGGGTCGTCCTCCACCGCCGCCGCCGAGCCTCCGACCGTGTCGATGAACGGGGCAAAGTCCTCCGCCGACCGCTGGAGCACAGGTGAGCTTGAGCTGAGACGAGCCGGTAGGCGAGTTAGCTTCGATGGCATTGCTAGTCTTCACCAGTCGGGACAACATTAACCGTGTTGTTGCAGGTCCAGGGTTGAGTTCAGTGTCTCCTGATAGTAGAAGTAATAGTAGTATTATTGACTTTCTGTCTATCCTTCCAGTCAGGGGCATGTTTCTTCTGCCTCGATGTGCAGACAAGCACGATGCTAACACGTTAGCTCCAAAGCCAAGGTGCTTCGCCGATGTATTGTCGTGGAGATAAAAGTCACTGTGTATGTCCATTTCGCGTTCTCGACTCTCATTTTCAAGAGGGTAGAGTATCCAAAGAGGTTTAAAATATAAATCCGTGATCCACAGTAGAAAAAGGAGGAAGTGTGGGATAATCCGAGCAGTTGTTTGGATTCCCGATCGGGAGCGAAAGAGGGTGCGACCGCTCATCTCGGCGTCTCATCAATTTACTGCCGGCAATGCGGACCAAGCTCTGACACTGATCGTACAAGGCGCGGACAGCCACAATCAGGCAGTCCGATACCCCATACTCTCTGAGCACTCCCCACAGGACTTCCAGAGGGACACGGTCGAATGCCTTCTCCAAGTCCACAAAGCACATGTAGACTGGTTGGGCAAACTCCCATGCACCCTCAAGGACCCTGCCGAGAGTATAGAGCTGGTCCACAGTTCCACGACCAGGACGAAAACCGCACTATTCCTCCTGAACCTGAGGTTTGACTATCTGGCATAGCCTCCTCTCCAGTACACCTGAATAGACCTTACCGGGAAGGCTGAGGAGTGTGATCCCACGATAGTTGGAACACACCCTCCGGTTCCCCTTCTTAAAGATAGGAACCACCACCTTGGTCTGCCAATCCAGAGGTACCGCCCCCGATGTCCACGCAATGTTGCAGAGTCTTGTCAACCAAGACAGCCCCACAGCATCCAGAGCCTCCGGGCGGATCTCATCCACCCCCGGAGCCTTGCCACCGAGGAGCTTTTTAACTACCTCAGCAACCTTAGCCCCAGAAATAGGAGAGCCCACCACAGATTCCCCAGGAACTGCTTCCTCATAGGAAGACATATTGGTGGGATTAAGGAGGTCTTCGAAGTATTCCCTCCACCGATCCACAACATCCGCAGTTGAGGTCAGCAGAACACCACCCTCACCATACACGGTGTTGATAGTGCACTGTTTCCCCTTTCTGAGGCGGCGGATGGTGGTCCAGAATCGCTTCGAAGCCGTCCGGAAGTCGTTTTCCATGGCTTCCCCGAACTCCTCCCATGTCCGAGTTTTTGCCTCCGCGACCACTGAAGCCGCACACCGCTTGGCCTCTCGGTACCTGTCCGCTGCCTCCGGAGTCCTATGAGCCAAAAGAACCCGAGAGGACTCTTTCTTCAGCTTGATGTCATCCCTCACCGCTGGTGTCCACCAGCGGATTCTAGGATTACCGCCACGACAGGCACCAACTACCTTGCGGCCACAGCTCCAATCAGTCGCCTCGACAATAGAGGTGCGGAACATGGTCCACTGGGACTCAATGTCCAGCACCTCCCTCGTGACATTTTTAAAGTTCTTCTGGAGGTGGGAATTGAAACTCTCTCTGACAGGAGACTCTGCTAGACGTTCCCAGCAGACCCTTACCACGCGTTTGGGCCTGAATTTTATAATATAGCAATAAAATATTAACAATACAGAAATATAACAATAGATATTTGCAATCTTGCAATATAAGAATTGATATACATTATAAGCATTATACAAATATAGATATGTGATTGCTGACTTTGACTTTCAAGTGAATGATGCAGAGAAACAAACATGTATTATTGATTTATTTTGGAATATATTTACAGTGAAGCACTAGACACACACGTGCGCACACACTCACGTACATTCACACCTACAAAAAAAAAAAATCACATCAAATTTGTTAATGTACTGCAAATGCAAAAGTGACATATTTAGTAGATATGTGTAAATACATAGTATATTCCATAAAAATGTCAAGCTACCTTTTAAATGTAATTTATTAATAAGTTATACACTATATTGCCAAAAGTATTTGGCCACCCATTTAAATGATCAGAATCAGGTGTCTAATCACTTGGCCCGGCCACAGGTGTATAAAATCAAGCACTTAGGCATGGAGACATTTCCTACAAACATTTGTGAAAGAATGGGCCGCTCTCAGGAGCTCAGTGATTTCCAGGGTGGAACTGTCATAGGATACCACATGTGTAACAAATCCAGTCGTGAAATTTCCTCGCTACTAAATATTCCAAAGTCAACTTTCGGCTTTATTATAAGAAAATGGAAGAGTTTGGGAACAACAGCAACCCAGCCACGAAGTGGTAGGGCACGTAAACTGACAGAGAGGGGTCAGCGGATGCTAAAGTGCATAGTGCAAAGAGGTCGCCGACTGTCAGTTGCTCCAGAGCTCCAAACTTCATGTGACCTTCATGTGGGTTTCCATGGCCGAGCAGCTGTATCTAAGCCATACATCACCAAGTCCAATGCGAAGCGTCGGATGCAGTGGTGTAAAGCATGTTGCCACTGGACTCTAGAGCAGTGGAGAAGCGTTCTCTAGAGTGATGAATCACGCTTTTCCATCTGGCAATCTGATGGACGAGTCTGGGTTTGGAGGTTGCCAGGAGAACGGTACATTTCGGACTGCATTGTGCTGGGTGTGACATTTGGTGGAGGAGCAATTATGGTGTGGGGTTGTTTTTCAGGAGTTGAGCTTGGCCCCTTAGTTCCAGTGAAAGGAACATTGAATGCTCCAGGATACCAAAACATTTTAGACAATTCCATGCTCCCAACCTTGTGGGAACAGTTTGGAGCGGGCCCCTTCCTCTTCCAACCTGACTGTGCACTAGTGCACAAAGCAAAGTCCATAAAGACAAGGATGACAGAGTCTGGTGTGGATGAACTTGACTGGCCTGCACAGAGTCCTGACCTGAATCCGATAGAACACCTTTGGGATGAATTAGAACGGAGACTGAGAGCCAGGCCTTCTCGACCAACATCAGTGTGTGACCTCACCAATGCGCTTTAGGAAGAATGGTCGAAAATACCTATAAACACACTGCAACCTTGTGGACAGCCTTCCCAGAAGAGTTAAAACTGTAATAGCTGCAAAAGGTGGACCGACATCATATTGAACACTATGGTTTAGGAATTGGATAGCACTTCAAGTTCATATGTGAGTCAAGGCAGGTGGCCAAATACTTTTGGCAATATAGTGTATCAATTGTAAATGAATAGACTCTTCTCAAGGGACAGTACTTACAGTGAACATGTATTTCATCTGCAAAAGTTCACGTGATATTGTGTTGTCAGCAAGCAACAATAAACAGTACACATTTCAAAGTAAACATGTACATACAATATAATAGTTACACAGACATTAAAATCAGGTCATACTCAGAATATGTTCCCAATAACATATGACAAAGGTATACTCTCTTATATTCTGTTTCTATTCAGTCTTGTGCAGGTCTACGTTCTTTGGCATCTTTTTGGTCTTTCCCACGCTGATTTAGATGTTACAGGTGTATTTTATATTATACACTTGATCATTTGAGTTAAGGCGTACTTTCTTAAAAGGTGCATGACTCATTTGTGTGTTTAATGAACACAAAAACACTGTGGGGCATCAAATACTATCAAATACAAATGTATTAATAAACTTCTTATTTTTATTTTTACATTCAATTACAATAAAAATATGATGTACTGCTCATATTATTGTGAAGGTAAAATCAGAAGGAATCAAATACTTATTTCCCCAATTTTTATACAGTAAATATAAGTATACATATTGTATTTGTACTGTATACACTGTGTATATACACTACCGTTCAAAAGTTTGGGGTCACATTGAAATGTCCTTATTTTCAATGAAGATAACTTTAAACTAGTCTTAACTTTAAAGAAATACACTCTATACATTGCTAATGTGGTAAATGACTATTCTAGCTGCAAATGTCTGGTTTTTGGTGCAATATCTACATAGGTGTATAGAGGCCCATTTCCAGCAACTATCACTCCAGTGTTCTAATGGTACAATGTGTTTGCTCATTGGCTCAGAAGGCTAATTGATGATTAGAAAACCCTTGTGCAATCATGTTCACACATCTGAAAACAGTTTAGCTCGTTACAGAAGCTACAAAACTGACCTTCCTTTGAGCAGATTGAGTTTCTGGAGCATCACATTTGTGGGGTCAATTAAACGCTCAAAATGGCCAGAAAAAGAGAACTTTCATCTGAAACTCGACAGTCTATTCTTGTTCTTAGAAATGAAGGCTATTCCACAAAATTGTTTGGGTGACCCCAAACTTTTGAACGGTAGTGTATATATATATATATATATATATATATATATATATATATATATATATATATATATATATATATATATATATATATATATATATATATGTATGTGTGTAGGTATACACAGTAATAGTATACATGTTGTACTCCTACTGTATACATATTACTCTGTATACATGCTAGTATACATTATATTCATACTGTACACAGCAAACAGAAGCATATATTGTATTCATACTGTTTGCTGTATATGCTCTATACAAGTTGTACACTGACTAATTTAAAGTGTATCCAAGCTAAATTTGCTTTATTGGATTAACTCTCGAGCGCACACTCGCAGTCAATGCCAGCATCTCCCATGAGCGCACCTTCAGCGAACAAAAAAAGTGTTTTCCATTGTAGATGCCATGTTGGACTGCTTCTAAAATGCCTAGAAAAAGTATTACATGTCTGCTGCTTGTTCGAAAACAGAGCAAAACACCACAGGTGTGGTGAAAGCCGCATAGTACAAGCAAAAAACTCCTTTAAATAAGGCAGTCTGCACCACTTTTTAATTGTACACGCAGTCTTCGTAGATCACTGCAACACGCCCTCTAATAGTACACAAATTGTATTGTCTGCAAACGCTGTTTAGCACGTAGTAGATCTTAGTAGATCAAGCCCATACAAATGTGTTAATATTTAGGATATAGAGTTGAATATGTTCATGTACTGATCAAGAAAGTATAGCTTTGTAATATTCATCTGTGAAATAATTTGACGTAAAAGTTGGTTGTTGCAATGAATAACTACTAACAAGCATTGTTTTGTAGTGATTTGATGCAAATCCAACATGTAAAATAATTATGGATGTATGTCATTGATTTAATGTAGATTCAACAAGTAAACAGTAGTTTTAATGTATGTTTTGATTTATGTACAGTAGATAGTTACAGCGTATGGTGTTTCACATCAAGCTGAGTCTCCTCTTTCCGAGTTTTGTGTCATGATTTCTTCCTGCAAGAAGACAAGAAAAAGGAGAAAAATGAACGTGATGTGAAGGTTAATTATTTTACAGGTACACTGAGGTACAGTATATACAGTCAGTATACAATAGTACAATGCTGGAGTATGCTTATATAATAACTTATGTTGCTTCTAGTTAGTTTGTTGCAAAAAACCCCAGAAAAAATGTAAATGTCCAAACTAATGTCACACATTAATCTCCAGCAATACAGTTATTTGTCCATCCATCCATTTTTTACTGTTTATCTTTTTAGGGGTGGGGGTGGGGCGGCTATCCCAGCTGCACTCGAGCAGAAGACACAGTACACCCTGGACAAGTCACCACCTACTCACAGGGCCAACACATCAATCAATCAACCAAACTTGACAGATTGCCCTTAATCACAAATGTCTCAAAGGGCTGCACAAGCCACAATGACGTCCCACATCAGGGCAAGAAAAAACTCAACCCAATGGAAACAACGAGAAACCTTGGAAGGGACCGCAGATGTGGGGATCCCCCCTCGGGTGACCGGTGCAATGGATGATGAGTGGATACGGTTAACAATGTGAGAGTCCAGTGGGGCCAGCAGGGGATCATGTTGCATGTAGACACGTGCATCAGTCACAGACTGATGCATAAGGAGTTGTCACCCCAGGTCCCGACTTCATGTGAAAGTCCAGTCCATTGGGAGGCTAGCAGGGAATCATGATGTGATAGACTGACATTCATTGAGTCAAATTAGTGTTTCCAATCAACCAAGCATGTCTTTGGAGGTGGGAGAAAGCCACACAGTCACATGGGGAACATGCAAACTCCACACAGAAATCAAACCCAGGACAGTCTTATTGCGAGGTGCGAGCACTAACCACTATTCCACCGTGCTGCCCCAATACAGTATATCTATGGGGGAAACCCCCCCCCCCCAAACATTTCTGAATTATTTTATTATTATTGTATGTACATAACTTTACTCTTACATTTAATGAAACCACTTTATACTGCTGTGTATCAATGTAAAGCCCTTTATACTACTTTACATCATGTTTAAACTACTTCACATTGCTTCAGTTTAAACTACTTCACACAACTTCATATCAATTTAAACTATTTTACATCAATTTAAACCACTTTAACTATTTCAATTACTTCACACTATTTTACTTAGATTTTAACTCCTTTTTTTAAAACTTATTTTACAATTTAAATCTCTTTTCGCAACATTGTGCTTCAGATCTTGTGCCTTCAATGCATCACAGATAGTAAAAATCAAAACAAAACCAAAACAACCCAAACATATTTTACATGTGTTTGGCCTAAATTAAGTTATTTTTATTTTTGTATTATACCGTGCAGTATTTGTCTTATTTTCTAATATTACAGGATATAGTGGCAAATTATGAATATACAGTACAGGCCAAAAGTTGGGACACACCTTCTCATTTCAATGCATTTTCTTTACTTTCATGACATTTACATGGTCACTGAAGGCATCAAAACTATGACACCTGTGAAGTGAAAACCCTTTCAGGTGATTACCTCTTGAAGCTCATCGAGAGAATGCCAAGAGTGTGCGATGCAGTAATCAGAGCAAAGGGTGGCTATTTTGAAGAAACTAGAATATAAAACATGTTTTCAGTTATTTCACCTTTTTTTGTTAAGTACATAACTCCACATGTGGTCATTCATAGTTTTGATGCCTTCAGTGACAATCTACAATGTAAATAGTCACGGAAATAAAGAAAACAAATTGAATGAGAAGGTGTGTCCAAACTTTTGGCCTGTACTGTATTCACCACTGTATTTACATTTGTGGGTTTGGATTGAGCTCCACTAAACAAATCAAGCAGCTAAACGTGTCTCTATACAATCTATACTATATCCACCCACAACATTCTAAAGGTGACCCACTTTTGTCAGAACAACCTTTTCAGGGACTTCATTTTCAAGTCTTGCCTTATCAGTAACACATCTCATTGGCGAGACTTTGATGTGAGCCATGTCAAATGACAACTGTGGGAAGTAGCATCATGTGAGCCATGTCAAATGACAACTGTGGGAAGTAGCATCAGCCATTCAGCATGGCACATCAGGATAACAAGGCTGCTTTAAAAATCAGCAATCAATAACTGTCCAGCCAAAGTGGAGATTTAATCATCTGATGCAGTCCTCCTTCGACATCAATAACACAGCTTTGACATTTTACAAGACGGAATGCTAACAAGTAACATAACAGCCAAATGTCGTTGCTTTGATTGTTGACCAAGTTTAGCAGAACAACTTCTAACTTAAAGGAATTTCTCAGTATGTGATGAAGTATTTCCATGTTGTGGCCGTGCGAAAGCCATCGCAATGACGCTTCAAGGATTCTGTACCGTAAGTATAGTACTGTAATCTACAGAACACGCTCAAGGCTACTATATTGGGTGGAACAAGTGTAAACGTGGCTATATGGCAGTTAATGGATGTTTAGAGGTCTCAAAATATGTTAAAAGCGTAATTAAAAAGTCATAAACAGGTTGTCTATGCTCTAACTATGAAAATACTCAAATTATTAATAATAATACAACTTTACGCAAATGTGTTATTCATAGTTAATGTCATGTCTGGTCCCAATTAACCACGATAAACAAGTGATGTCTATCTAAACCTTTACTCTATTTTATAGTGCTTCGCACCCCTTTATATTACTTTACATTTATTAAACGCACTTTGAACTACTTAACACTACTTTACTTTCTTTACCACATCATGTCACTTTGCATCACTCTACACAACTTTACAACCTACTTTGCATACATTTTTAATCTTACACTATACCACTGTGCACTAGTTAACACTACTTTACACTTGACAGCATAACGTTTGTGACAAGACATTTTGATTACACAGCACGATATTTACAATAAAACGTTACAGTTTCAAAGAGTTTGAAAAGTTTTTTTTGACCAAGCTCATTGATTTTACATGTCTTTAAAATTATTGTAAAGTAACAACTTCTGATACATTGAATTAGTTTTGCAGGTTATATCTGACCTAACCAGAACACTGCTGTTCGTATACATATTATGCTTGTATGTTAGATGGAAGGAGACCATGAAATAATACATTTAGAAATGAAAACCAGTCAGAGCACTTGTAAACATACAGAAATAAAAAATGGCAGCAAACTACGTAAAGTACTGAACATAATTTCATCCGCCCTCAGAAGCACAAGGTGTTGCTTGATAGTGTCAAGCCTTTTTTTTAAATATGTTCACAAGTCTTCATAAAAAGATCAGCGTAACCCAGCAAAGGTAAAATAAAATACAATAAAAAAACAGGTAGAAATTAATGTGTTTTTTTGTTTGAGCAGAGAAATCAATTCTATTTGGAACATGACAAAAAACTTCACAAACTTTGCTCAAGTAATCAACCATCCAAAAGAAGTGTTAAGAAGCAGAGCTTGTTTGGTCCCACCACTGTGCCATAAACAGCATTCTAATGAGAGAGAAAAAGAAAGGAAGGAACCAACTGAACCCCACATGAGTAAGAACTTGGTGGCTTGACAACAGAGACAAGGGAAAACTCCCCTGTGGGAAGAAAACCTCAAACAAAACCCAGGCTCTCTTGGATGACCATCTGTCTCGACCAGTTAGGTAGCGAGAGAGAGACAGGATCGAAGGAAAGAGGGTAGCGAGAGATAATAAATAACACGTACTGTAGTTCAAAGGTAGGAGAAGCGCTGGAGGATGTTGATTAGTTCATCTACTTTGGCAGTATTGTCAACAAGGAGGGTGGAGCAGAGGCTGATGTGAGAGTTAGGCTTGGCAAGGCCAGGGTACCTTACCTCCAACTAAAAAAACATATTGAGCTCAAAATACCTGGCCATGACAACAAAGATCAGGATATTTAACAGCAGTGGGAAGGCAGTCCTACTGTATGGTGTTGAGACATACTTAAAACAAAATCCAGTCATTCATCAACAACTACCTGCGACAAGTCCTTCAGATCTGCTGGCCTAACACCATCAGCAACAAGGAACTGAAGCAGCGCACCAACCAAAAACCAGCAGAGGAAGAGATCCTTCAACGATGTTGGAAATGGATAGGCCATACTCACCGTAAACCAGCCTCAGACATCACAAGGCAGTCCCTAAAGTGGAACCCCCCAAGGGAGTAGAAAGGAAGGTCAGCCACGGAAACCTTGGAAGCGCAGGCCAATAAAATGGGCCACACTTGGGAACAGCTAGAGATGTTTGCTCAGGACCAAGATGCTTGGAGAACTCTTGTAGATGGTCTAAGCCCCAGAAGGGGTAATAGGCGTAAGTAAAGTAAGAAAGTAGTTCAAAGGATTAGGATAATTCACCAACTATTTGTTTCAACCCCTGTCCCATCACAAGTATCCAATAGTGATATCACACTTTACTTCAAAAGTTATTTTGTATACTTTGTGAACACCATTTGCTTGTACTGTTTCTTAAAGGGGAACTGCACTTTTTTTCATTTTGCCTGTCCAATCCTTATGTAAGGATACACATACATATGTTTTTGCTTAAAAAACATCCAAACACCTCCATCCAAGTTGTATATAAACAGTGTAAATATATATGTAATGTAGAAACAGGCACATTCATAACTAGTGATATTTACACATTTTGATAATTTTAAGGATACGGTGGCACATTCATTTAAAAAACGCAACAACATTTGCTTTTACCTTCGGCAACATCACTGATTACTACTGACTGCAGACTTCATGAGAGCCAACAAACATAATAAAACATCACTTACTGTACAACGCTGCTGTCACTGGGATGCCGACTGTTGGAATGTTAACATATTCCCATTTAGATGAAGAATGACTCATAATCCTCGCAAAGAAAACGGGAAGCGTCTATTCGGGTCTTTTTCTTTGCCATTTTCGAGTTTCAGTTGGCTGTCAAAGTGTACCAACTTCACAGTTTGTGTACACAAAACTTTAATATGCAGGTGAGAGACATGGTTTACAATCTAGAACAGGGGTCCCCAAACTTTTTGACTCGGGGGCCGCATTGGGTTAAAACAATTTGGCCGGGGGCCGGGCTGTGTATATATATATATATATATATATATATATATATATATATATATATATATATATATATATATATATATATATATATATATATATATACACATACATACATACATACATATATATATATATATATATATATATATATATATATATATATATATATATATATATATATATATATATATATATATGCTGTATATATATATCAATTTTATTTATTTATATATATATATATACACTACCGTTCAAAAGTTTTGGGGTCACATTGAAATGTCCTTATTTTTGAAGGAAAAGCACTGTACTTTTCAATGAAGATAACTTTAACCTAGTCTTAACTTTAAAGAAATACACTCTATACATTGCTAATGTGGTATTTGACTATTCTAGCTGCAAATGTCTGGTTTTTGGTGCAATATCTACATAGGTGTATAGAGGCCCATTTCCAGCAACTATCACTCCAGTGTTCTAATGGTACAATGTGTTTGCTCATTTGCTCAGAAAGCTATTTGATGATTAGAAAACCCTTGTGCAATCATGTTCACACATCTGAAAACAGTTTAGCTCGTTACAGAAGCTACACAACCGACCTTCCTTTTAGCAGATTGAGTTTCTGGAGCATCACATTTGTGGGGTCAATTAAACGCTCAAAATGGCCAGAAAAAGAGAACTTTCATCTGAAACTCTATTCTTGTTCTTAGAAATGAAGGCTATTCCACAAAATTGTTTGGGTGACCCCAAACTTTTGAACGGTAGTGTATATATATATATATATATATATATATATATATATATATATATATATATATATATATATATATATATATATATATATATATAGCACACTTTCCGCGCGCGCGATGATGTCACGTTATCGATGAGAAAAAGGCATTTTTAGACAATATGATTTGCCTGAGCGGCTAGGAGACACCGTGAGTAGCAAGTGGTACCAAAAGGATAAGAAAAGACAGAAAAAATATATATATATACACTACCGTTCAAAAGTTTGGGGTCACCCAAACAATTTTGTGGAATAGCCTTCATTTCTAAGCAAGAATAGACTGTCGAGTTTCAGATGAAAGTTCTCTTTTTCTGGCCATTTTGAGCGTTTAATTGACCCCACAAATGTGATGCTCCAGAAACTCAATCTGCTCAAAGGAAGGTCGGTTTTGTAGCTTCTGTAACGAGCTAAACTGTTTTCAGATGTGTGAACATGATTGCACAAGGGTTTTCTAATCATCAATTAGCCTTCTGAGCCAATGAGCAAACACATTGTACCATTAGAACACTGGAGTGATAGTTGCTGGAAATGGGCCTCTATACACCTATGTAGATATTGCACCAAAAACCAGACATTTGTAGCTAGAATAGTCATTTACCACATTAGCAAGGTATAGAGTGTATTTCTTTAAAGTTAAGACTAGTTTAAAGTTATCTTCATTGAAAAGTACAGTGCTTTTCCTTCAAAAATAAGGACATTTCCATGTGACCCCAAACTTTTGAACGGTAGTGTATATATATATATATTTTTTTTTTTTTTTTTTTTTTATACTTGGGACTTCCTGCGGGCCTGATTTTGGATGCTGGCGGGCCGGATCCGGGGCGTAGTTTGGGGACCCCTGATCTAGAATAAACTTTCACAAGCTCCAAAGCTCCAAAGCAGCTCACGAGCTGATGTCAATACAGCAGTATAAGGAAGTTGCCTCTCCGATCAATGCACCACTATACGTAGGTGACGGTCCTTATTGTTAGCGTGTATAATACCAATATCACTAATACTTGGTTAATATTCAGGTCACAAAATGTAAATGGCAAAATTTGGGGCTTTTTGGATGGGTATTTATGGGGTTGTATAGTCGGAAAAGCCACAATGAACTTCATGGCTGGTTTTTATATATGAAACACTTCTTGGCCTTTTTCCCACGTATTTATGATATTTTATGTGTAGAGACTCCAGTCGCTACATTTTAAGGTCACATGACATCCTTGGCTTGTTGGTTCTTAGAGCCAACAGAAATTTTAGTTAAAAAAAGCCTTCAGATTTGTTGCTCCATGGTCATGGAATGAATGACAAAAGGATCTGAGGCTACCTGAACTGATCACTTTGGGGGAATTTCAATCCATTTTAAAGGATCAGGAAACTGGTTCTATTGGGCACTGTACTTGTTTTTAAATAGTTTTTACTGAAACATTAAATGTTTTACCAACTGCGTGTTTTTATGTTTATGTTGTAAATAATTTGTACTTTCAACCGTAGTGTGTGGCTGCTCCTCTTTATTTGTTATATGTATGAAACCTGTTTTTGCTGCCCTCTTGGCCAGGTCACTCTTGCAAAAGAGATTTTAATCTCAATGTGTTTTACCTGGTTAAATAAAGGAACATGAACAAATGAATAGCCTTCAATGGTTCCATTGTAAGTAGACTTTTATTTTTACCAGTTAGAATGCATTAAATCATGTGTACTTGTCTCTTCAGGATTGTGAATTATAGGCAATATTTTTAAAAAAGTGCAGTTCCCCTCTAAACTGGCTCATATTGGTACATTGTTTGAGTTTTTTCACAACAAAACTGATTTTGTTTTAAAATGAAACTATCAAAATTTGTTGGGGGGTGGCAGGTCCAGGCATCCAGCGAAGTGAGGTTAAAACATGTGTTAGGGGGGTGCAAAACTCCTCAGCCCCCTTGGGTTAAGGAGGGGGGGGGGGGGGGGGGGGGTTCTATACATCCACATAACCACAAGAACGTCAATTAAAAGCTCAACTAAACCAATTTGATGAACAAGACAATTAAATATGGAGGGTGAAAAGGGACAACATTAAGTCAATTCTGTCAAGTGTCATGAGGCAGTAAATCAAGATGCAAGGCAGAAAGTTTGCTAAAAAATAAGAATGTTTCTTTCACAACAGCAGACAAGGCTCACTGGCAAAAATATCAACAGAGAGCAAGGCACACGTTTTTTAAAAGAATACAAAAAACAACTGATGCAAAAAAAAAACCTGTGAAAAACAGTAAATAGCCCCCTCAGGCCCAGCAAGGTCGACAAACAGAAAAATACAGGTGAACAACAGAACAATGGCCAAGCTAAAAGTAACAAATGGAAAAACTACAAAACCCAATAATCACAAACATAACACAATACTGTACATCTTTAAATCAATACTTATGTAAATGTGTCATTAATTAATTTTAATTGGAGTTAATTACAAAATATTAACTGTCATCCAATTATTTAATGTAAAATACTATTTAATAATTTAATTATTTCCATATTTGAAAAGTATTTGACCATTTAATTATTGATTTAATGTTTTCAGGATTTAATTTATTATTTCATAATTTTATTAATTATTTCACGATTGAATTAATTTCATGATTTTAATTAAATAATTTATGATTTAATAATGTATTTAATTATTTCATAAACCCTCCAATCAAGGCCGCCTCAACGCACGCGCTTACCTGGGTTGAAGCCCAGGGGCCCCACCCAATCAGTTTCCCTCCCCCAATTTTGACCGCGGAATGCAATTATATATTTCATGGCTGTCAATCAGCTCACCTACGTCTAGTGATTGAGTACACGCTCTTTCGCGGCTGCGTTGTTTTATCCTACTGCTCCGTGCAGGGCTCAAACCTACACCGCCGGTGTGAGAGACCAGTGTACTACCATTAAAGTAAAACACAGACAGTCTTCTGGATCACCAGCAGTGTACTTGAAATTTACTGGCTTCTGTTACAGTCGTACATTCATGAACAAAATTACTTTTTAAATGGTCAATATTTTTGCATTGCTGCTGTTCTGTTGAGTCATATCATGATTTTTTGTTTTTCCAAGTGTGTTTTTGGGCGCGGTAGTGGGAGGTGTTGAGGTGGGGGTGGGGGCAAAACCCCTTCAGCCCCTTTTTATTTGAAACATAACTTTTACAGACATATTTGTGTTACGAGCATGGTGGTGAAGAGAACCATAAGCGGGTTTTTGAGGTTGTCACTCCAATATCTAACTTGGATATATTGTTGTTTGCAACCTCTAGCGTGAAATAAAACTTACTGTGTCATTTTAACAAAGACATCTGTTTTTTTTGCCTATAATTCACAATCCTTATGAGATACATGAACACTTTTTTTTTTAATGCATTCTATATACAGTAAAAGCCGGCTTGCAATGGAACCAATGGGAGCTATGAGCTATGACATTATTGCATTTATTCCAACTACAAAACCCAATAAATAACCATCCAAAAAGTGTCAACAATACTCCATTTAATTTCCATGACCTGAATATTAACCAAGTGTTGGCGACATTGTTATTATAAACGCTAGCGTTAAGGACCTACATTTAGCGGCGCATTGATCAGCAACTTCCTATGCTGGCTGTATTGACATCTTTTTTTGGTGAGCTGCTTTCTTGCCTCGGAGCTTGTGGAAGTTCATAAATCATGCTTGTCACCTTGTTAGTAAAATTAAGTGGACATAACCAGAGAAGTTGGTCAACTTTGACAGCCAGTTTTGACCCGAGGATGGCGAGAAAGACACGCGAAAGATGCTGGTTTGCATCCACCTTTCTTTTTTTTTTAACCCTTTGCAAGGATTATGAGTCATTCTTCATCTAAACAGGAATATATCAACATTCTGTCAGTCGGCATCCGAGTGAGAAAAGACATTGTACAGTAATTGATGTTTTATTATGTTTGTTGGGTTGTTGGGTCTCATGAAGTCTGCACTGAGTAGTAATCAGTAATGTTGATAAAGGAAAAAGTGGACATTGTAATGCGTCTATGAAATTAATGCGCCACCGTATGCTCAAAATTAGCAACATAGGTAAATATTACATGTTATTATGAATGAGCCTGTTACTACACTGCATATATACTGTACTTACAATGTGTGTATAAAACGATGATGGAAGTGTTTAAATGTTTTAGAGGACTTTATAGGCGGAATCGAGCAACTCCTATTGACTCATCTTAAGCAGACTTTTACTTTTACTAGTTAGAATGTATTTAAAAAAAAACAAAAAAAACATACAGTATGTGTGCTTGTCTTATAGAAGTATTGTGAATGATAGGCAAAATTTTAAAAAAAAGTGCAGTTCCCCTTTAATTAAGTCAAGTATCTCTTGTGGAATAGTGTTTTTAGCAATCTGCTCTGTGTATATACTGGTTGAAGCTGAGCTGCAAAGCACAAATTGTTCATGCAACACACAATAGATGGGAAAGGCTTTAAAAGCTGAAAATAATTTTAGATAATCATTCCAAGTAGCAACTTTGCTTCTTACTTGTGGGCAAGTTGTGGGAAAGTCTTCTGGTTTGGATTCCAGACTAAAGAACATCAAAGAAAATAGACTGTGAGAAAACATGTGGCTTGGTTTTTGTCACAAAACGTCAAATAAATAAATATATATATACACATTGCTCACTTTAGAGACACAATCTTCTCATGTAGATCAGCTTTGTATGGGCCGATAAGTTAAGTTTGTACATGTTTTAATACATGCAAACCTTTAGTAGTTCAGGCCCAATGATGTTAAGTGGCTGTGTAGTTTTGCACAAGCAAAACACGCTGTAGGACTGCTTGTATCGGACATAATATCACACATTTTACATGCAAGCACATTAATCCCATTTTTGTTGTTTTGATAATCTTGGACCAATATCAAAAATCAATATTGGATTGGGACACCCTAGTATTGGTATACGCAAAGTAATGGATTATGTATACACTGTACAGTAGATCCCTGCTATTTTGGGGGAGTTATGTTCCTAGAGTAGCTGCTAATAATGAAAAAATGTGAGTAATTATGTTTTTGATGATATATTTGACAGTTAATAAAGCTCGCTATGGTTCTACGTTGAGGCGGCGCTTTAGACGACACTAGTTTGCTCCTCCCCCTCCAGATCCTCCTGCTGGTTTGCAATGATCTCCTCTGATTTCGGATCAACATGTGCAATACAATTAAGTGTTGCAATCATTAGCTTAGATTCACATCCAATAATCATATTTTTTTTAATTGGCATTGTTCAATGAGGGTTAGTGTTTTATACACGGTATATATATATATATATATATATATATATATATATATATATATATATATATATATATATATATATATATATATATATATATATATATATTTATATATTTTACATATAAGCACATATATTACTATTATTTTATATACAGTATAACATTTTGTCCATATTCAGGGTTACAATTTGAATATGTCTCGTGTACGGTATATTTTTGTACACCATAAAATAAATATATATATAGCTTTTAATCATATTATTTTTAATATTCTTTAAATTGTTTTTTAGTGTATTGTTTGATTGTAATTAATAACAGAGATGGTGTACTTGTTTTTGTAAACAATCAGCAGATTAATACATGTTGAGATCTGCTCTTGGCTGGGTAAACTTTTGTTTTTGTATGTTGAGATGTGGAACACAACCAGAATAAGAACAATGTACTCAATCTTCTCCACCTTTAGTTTGTTGTCCAGCGGCAGTCCAGCAGAATTGAGAGCAGTCATCCTGTTCTCAATGTAAGACACCTTGGAATGATGGAAACATTTTATGTAATAATATATAACATTATTTCACAATATTATATAAGACACATGGGCTGCAAGTGTTGGACTCACCTGAGTCTGAGTATTCTGCACATCAGCAGCAGCTTGGGCTATCTTGTCTTCCAGCTCAAACAGTAAAGCTGTAGAACCTTTGAAGTTGGACTTGGACTCATCATCAGGCAAGTGACTTTTATTTTTAAGGCTTTCAATTGAAGAGTTTCTCTGAAATAAGCAACAAAACATGACAGCAGCTGAGTCAACGTATATTAATTGCACATTTGATTTGCAATTCACGCAGTCACGGGGAGAACATGCAAACTCCACACAGAAAGATCCCGGGACGGCGTGGCACAGTTGGGAGAGTGGCCGTGCCAGCAACTTGAGGGTTCCTGGTTCAATCCCCACCTTCTACCAACCTAGTCACGTCCGTTGTGTCCTTGAGCAAGACACTTCACCCTTGCTCCTGATGGGTCGTGGTTAGGAGATGGCAGCTCCCGCCATCAGTGTGTGAACGGGTGAATGTGGTAATAGTGTCAAAGCGCTTTGAGTACCTTGAAGGTAGAAAAGTGCTATACAAGTATAACCCATTTACTATTTACAAAGATCCTGAGCTCGGGATTGAACTCAGGACCTACCCTCCGGGTACTCCGGCTTCCTCCCACCTCCAAATACATGCACCTGCGGATAGGTTGACTGGCAACACTAAATTGGCCCTGTGAATGTGTGAATGTGAGTGTGAAAGTTGTCCGTCTGTCTGTGTTAGCCGTGCAATGAGGTGGCGACTTATCCTGGGTGTACCCCGCCTTCAACCCGAATGCAGTTGAGATAGGCTCCAGCACCCCCGCGACCCCGAAAAAAACAATGGATGGATGTATGGATTTGCAATTCAAAAATTAAAACAGCATCATTCGACTTATACGGGTCACAGGGCCAAAAGTCTTAGTCGGGAATAGTAAGGAATATGGCTTACCACCTGTTACCAGGCCAGCTGCAAAACATAAACCCTCCAACTTGTCCTAGGCTGGATGGTCTTGCCCCAAACACCTCACTAAGAAGGCTTTGGAACTAGATGCTCTAGCCACCTGGCTCATTTCATTGTGAAAGAATGGTGGTTCTACTCTGAACATTTCCTGGACAACTGATCTCCTTAACCTGTCTCTCAGAGACAGTCCAAATTTGTAGTTCAGGAGCACCGTCTGGTCAGTCCGGTCAGTTCGTTACAAGGCTGTGTACTTTCCCCTCTGCTCTTTTCCCTGTACACAAGCTTCTGCACCTCCAGCCACCAGTCCATAAGAAAGATTTATAGGTGGGTGACACCACCTATAATTGAGCTCATCTCAGTAATAAACAATTACTATGTTTCCATGCACTAAATTAGTCTGATTTCTCAAATAGTTAGTTTTTTGTATTTTCACACTTTTGTGTGAAGTCCAGGTGTCCATGCACACTCTCAAATGTGACTATTGGTCATACGCCAGGTGCCTTCTGTACACTGGGGGACACTTATCTAATTTTAGCACGGATAACTGATTTACCTTGATGTCAGACTAAGATTTGCTGATCCTTACAACTTGTTTTAACTGATGTCCGCTGTAATATTGGCCCCGATTACAAATATTATGTCTACTACTACCAAGAATGTATCGGGTCGGATGCAAAGAAAAGTTGCGGAAGAGTTTTTTCAAAAGAATTTTCAGACGAAAATCATGGAAACAACACTTTTAAATGTCTCAAAGTTCATTCAAAAGATTGATTGATGGAAGGAGTTTTAAATTCGAAGGAAAAGACTGTTCGTGCCCCGACTGATATCCAGAGGAAGTTTGCTATTGTTCTGGACTATCTTGCCCATTGTGCGGAAAGTTAATCAGTTGACTTGCACAAACGCAGCGTGAAGAGGTTTGTGTACGCTTTATTATTTGCCTTTAATTTACCTGCTTCGTTATCTTTCATCTCATTTGTATTTTGTTTGGGAGTCTGAATTAAGCTGGCATTTTACATTTCCTTAAATCTCAGTTTCTTTTATTTGATGCCCTTCAAAATGTTCTGTTCTTTTAATTTGTAAAGTAAATAAACGGTCTCCTCTTCATTACAAGTGTATGTTTTTCAGTCAGACTTCAGTCAGACAAAATGTGCTCCGTATGCTTTATAATATCTTCCAGATGAACAGTACTGTACCTTCTGAGTGTTGCAGACCACAATGCTGCTCCTTGAAGATGTGAGAGTTGTGTCTTCCTGTGCTGCTGCCTCCTCTTGCAGCTTGGCCTCGTCCTCATCACAACTCAGACTACGGTCGCTGATGTCGCCCGTCATCTCATTCAGTTTTTGTCGAAGTTGATGCTCCTCCATTTCCACCTCTTCCCACTCGTGAGGAGAAGAAGCCCGGTCTGGAGCCTGAGAAGCTTCACTGGTCTGAAGTAAATAAAACCAAAAATAAGTTCATTTGGGACCAGAAGAGTAAACTATCTTTATTACCTGATGGAATGTCAAGGTGACCTGCAAGCGATTCAAAAGCATCTCAACAGCTGACATCCGCCTGACCAACTCATTCATCTGCATGGAAGACATGTTTTACTTTCAAAGGGCAATATTAGCAACACTGATATTTTCATACCACTAGAACAAAACGCTGCTTCAGTGAGAACCGTTGTTATTTGGTTACCAGGTGGGAAATAATCATATATAATATTAATCATCCCAAAGGGACAAGCAGTAGAAATTGGATGGATGGATGCTCCTTGTTCCTGCCTACACCACCCTTCAGAAGAGGAGCAAACCTGTTACCAGGACTGTTCAGATCTGGCCAGAGGGGCCACTCTTCCAGCTGTAGGACGTCTTCCAGACCACGGCATGGTCAGTGTTCGACCACCTGGAGCTGCAGGAGAGGACAGGGGCTGTACTGTCTTATATTAGACACTGTACAAACACTGTCACTTTGGATAAGCGGACACCTGGGGCCTCATGTATTAAACGTGCGTACGAATAAAAAACAACTTCATGGCTGGCGTACGCACATTTCTACAGGCTGTGGATACTTTGGCAACACACAGAAGAGGTTGTTCGAGCTTTATCAACATTTAATTTAATTTTAAACAATGTGAAAACACAAAATAATTGTTTTCCCAATGCATTTAATGGGGGACATCTATTCATTTATATAGGCGATCATTTTGCCGTCCTTGCTGTCACAATGTGTTTCTGTGACTCCAGCACATGTCTTGGCCAGTTGGGTGGACAGCAGCCTCCGGGGGTTGCGGCACAAACGGCCCCAGAGACATTGAAAGAATAGACCGACATTGTGTCACATATGGCTGACACCGCAAGTAGCTCTCCTGTGTTCTAATAATGAATTGAGTAATCAAACTAGATACAAAGTATTTTGTATCCATTTGATATGCTGATATGTTCGACCATTTCTTTTATTATTCCAGCCTGTGTGCGGTTCTCGGAGGCAGGCTCACAATCTCAACCCTCTTTCGTTCGCTCGAAACACTCGAGAGACGCACCTCCTACTGACTCTTACTCAATTCTGATTGGGCAGAGTGTGCAGATCTCTGGCACATGGCTAATTTCAATATGAATATCTGTATATTTATAAAAGGGCGTGGTCAACATCTGGGGTCAATTACACGTTGACTGGGATGTAACAAGGAAATGTGCTTTTCTTTTGTACGTTTTCTGGATTTGAACGTATGCCCATTTTTAGTAGAAAATCTACGCAACTCTTAATACATGAGGCCCCAGGTGAGGCAGGCCCTGAAATCTGGGCTGGATGGCATTTTGGGCAAGGTGCTCCTGGACTGTGCAGACCAGCTGGCATTCATCCCATTCTACCGGAAGGTTATCAGAAACAATATTAGTAATATGTTTAATGCTATTATGAATAATCTCAATAATATTTTTGATGTTATTATTACCAATTCACTACAATTAATATCCATCCATCCATCCATTTTCTACCGCTTGTCCCTTTTGGGGTCGCGGGGGGTGCTGGAGCCTATCTCTGCTGCATTCGGCAACTAATATGTTTACTGTTATTATCAATATTGCTAATATATTTGATGTTATTATCAACAATATTACTAATGTGTTTGCTGTTATTATCAATATTACTAATATGTCTGGTGTTATTAACAACATGACTAATGAATATAATAGAATATAATTTAATACATTTTTGTTTGATGTTATTATCAACATTATCAATAATGTGTTAATATATTTGATTATATTGTCGACAATATTACCAACGTGTTAAAATGTCTGAGGTTATCGAAAATGTTACAAACATGTTTAGGGCGGCATGGCGTAGTGGGTAGAGCAACCGTGCCAGAAACCTGAGGGTTGCAAGTTCACTCCCCGCCTCTTACCATCCAAAAATCGCTGCCGTTGTGTCCTTGGGCGAGACACTTCACCCTTTGCCCCCGGTGCCACTCACACCGGTGAATTGAATGATGAATGATAGGTGGTGGTCGGAGGGGCCGTTGGCGCAAATTGCAGCCACGCTTCCGTCAGTCTACCCCAGGGCAGCTGTGGCTATGAAAGTAGCTTACCACCACCAGGTGTGAATGAATGATGGGTTCTACATGTAAAACGACTTTGGGTACTTAGAAAAGCGCTATATAAATCCCAGGTATTAATGTTATTATCATCAATGTTATTATTTTTGATGTTGTTATCAACAATATAAGTAATATGTTGAATGTTATTATTAATATTACTAATATTTTTGATGTTTTTATCAACAATATTATTAATTTATTTAATGTTGTCAACCATATTACAGTATGTTTGAAGTTATTATCAACAATATTACTAATATGATTGATGTTATTATCAACTATTTTACTAACATGTTCATATCAATATTAATATTCTTTATGTTGTTATCAACACTAAAAGTAAGATGTTTGATGTTATTATTAATATTAGTAATATATTTGATGTTTTTATCAACAATATTAGTAATATTTTTAATGTTAACAATATTACAGTATGTTTGATGTTATTATCAACAACATTACTAATATGATTGATGTTATTATCAACAATATTACTAACATGTTAATATGTTTGATGTTATTATCAACAATATTATTATTTTTGATGTTATTATCGACAATATTACCAATATATTTGATGTTATTATCAACAATATTATTAATATATTTAGTGTTATCAACATATTAATAATATGTTAGACGTTATTGTCAATATTACTAATATTTTTGATGTTTTTATCAATAATATTATTTTGTATGTCATTATCAACAATATTACTAATATGGTTGATTGTATTTGATCAATATTTATAATATGTTTGATGTTATTATCAACAATAAGTTTAATATGTTTGATGTTGTTATCAATATTGGTAATATGCTGATGAACATGTAAACAATATTCCTATTGCTTGTGAATGTGTTGAAAACAATATCAACTTTAACCACCATTTTGGATGAATGTAAAATGTGTACTTTGGAAGTAAAGTGAATATATTGGATTCATATGAATTTTGATTAATGTATTTACGATGATGTTTATGACAGGCTCTGCTGTATTTGATGACAGATGACCTGTGGTGGGTGAGGGTTGGGGTCGTTGAGGCTGTCCTGGGAGGTGTGCTTAAATTCTTGAGACGAGTAGACGGCATCGGACTGTCTGAGATCATAGTCGCACTCGTAGTCATCAGGACCCAAAGTGTAGAACGTTCTGTTCTGAAGAACTCCTGCACTTCCAAATGTAGAGCAGCTGAGGCGTGACGTGGAGCGAGATGCAACACTTGGCTGGTCTGAGTACACAGGATCTTCTACAAACACCACAGTTCAATGGCAGAGACAACATCGCAATACTTACTATATTTACAGTATGCACTGTACTCACAGTATTTATTGTATTTAATGTACTAAATACACTTACTTTATTCACTGTACTTCCTGTATTTACTTTATTTACTTACCTTGTTGTGAAGGCAATCCACCATCAGAGCCAACATCCACGTTGAAGTCTTCACTACTTTGATGCTTTAAAACACAAAAAACATGCCAGCAACTATATCAACTCCTAAATGTATCAACATCATCATCATTATCGTCATCATCATTGTCCTTGTCAATCTCATGCTAATCCTCATCTTCATCATCATTGGCATCATCATCACATCCCAAACATCTTTATCATCATCATCACATAGTCATCACCATCATTCTTATCCTTGTCATCATATTGTCATAATCTTCATCATCCTCATCATACAAATCATAATTTTCATCATCCTCACCATCATTTTCCTTCTCATAATCATTATCATTTGTTCATCCTCATTGTCCTCAGCATCATTGTCTTTATGATTCTCATCATTATCATACATCATCCTCATCAGCTTCCCTATCTTTATCAAGTTTATCATTATTATCATCCATATATCTTCATAATCATCATCATCATCATTGTCCTTGTCATCCTCATGCACATCCTCATCATCATCATCATCATCATCCCCACCATCATCGCATCATCGGCATAATCTTCATCATCATCCTCATCATTCAATCAATCAATCAAAGTTTACTTATATAGCCCTTAATCACAAATGTCTTAAAGAGCTGCACAGATCCTACATCAGGGCAAAAAAACCCTCAACCCAATGGGAACAACGAGAAACCCTGGAAGGGGCCGCAGATATGGGTACCCCAGCCCTTAGGTGACCGGTGCAATGGATGCCGAGTAGATATGGTTAATAACGTGAGAGTCCAGTCCGTAGTGGGGCCAGCAGGGGATCCTCTTGTATGTAGACCAGTCGGAGCTCTGAGATGTCACCAACTGATGCATAAGAAGTGGTCCACCCCAGGCCCCAACTTGGAACTAACTAGTTGAAACTAATCCGTGGTCACCTGATGACCTCTCTACACAGGAGAGGGGGTCGGAGCAAAAAAGAAAGACGGCAGATCGACTGGTCTAAACAGGGGTCTATTTAAAGGCTAGAGTATACAAATTAGTTCTAAGATGGGACTTAAATGATTCTGTTCAAACTGTTACAGGTAGGACCCCAAATAGAAAACGCTCTATAGCCCGCAGACTTTTTGGGGGGCTCTCGGAATCACTGATAAGCAGGAATTCTTTAAACGCAGATTTCTGGCCGGACATATGGTACAATACAATCAGCAAGATAGGATGGAGCTAGATCGTTTGTTATTCTATACTAAAGTAGTAAAACCTTAAAGTTGCATTCACACCATCATCATCACATAGTCATAACATCATCGTCATAATCTTCATCATCCTCATTCACACTATCATCATTCCCATCCTTATTTTGCTCATCATCATTGTAATTTTTTCACCCTCATCATCATCTCCATCATCATCCTCACCATCATTTTCCTAATCCTCATTGTCTTCCCCATCTTTATTATCAACATATCATTATCAACATCCTTATATCCTCATCATCATCATCCTTATCATCATCATCATTCTCCTCCTCCTTATCATCATCATCATAGTTATCATCTTCATCATCTTTATTATCATCATCATCATCATCGTTATATCTTCATCCTCATCCTTATAGTAGCATTAAACAGGCCTGAGTGAGCACAATGTGTCCATCATGTCCTCATGTATCATGTTTTTTTATTTTTTCGGACTATAATGTGCAATAATGTTATATGAGTATATGTATATATATATGCATATGTATGGATATATGCATGAGTGTGGATATATACATATATATAGATACATATCTTCTTTTTTATCTTTTTTTTTTTTACTATTTATATTACTAAATTATTGTGTATGCACCTTAGGCCTTAGGGGATATGTTCCAATTTCGTTGTTCTTTGAACCTGTTCACTGTAATAATGACAAATAAAACTCTATTCTATTCTATTATCATCGCCATCATCATTATTGGCGCTTACCAACACTGCAACTTTGTATTGGTGCATTTTAGTCCATCTTGTATGCGTGCTGTTGTATGAATGTGATTGTGTGAATGTTCTCAGCAGGGCCGGTTCTAGGCAGACATGTGAGCAGTCCGAAATGTGAATGGGGCATCATCATGTGCACATGCTGTTCCATCATGCTCCAGCAGTTTTTTTTATGTGCTTATACAGCAGTAACATTGCTGCCTTCTTCATACAACTTAGTTGTTATCTATGTGTCCAACTCCAACCCGGAGAAGTGGATTGCACTTGGTCAAGCCTCTACCTTCAGACCTGTACAACATGGATGTCCCACCTGAAGAGTAAGCTCCTGCTGGTATATATATAGCTCTTAAGGTCACTGAGGTATGCAACCCTTTGACAAGAATAAGGTGGAAATCCCTCAGGGGGGAACTAAAATAATTCCTCATCCTCCTCATTATAATCTTCATAACTATCCTCATCCTCCTCATTATTATCTTCATAATTATCCTCATCCTCCTCATTATTATCTTCATAATTATCTTCATCCTCCTCATTATTATCTTCATAATTATCCTCATCCTCATCATTATCATCATCATCTGCATCACCCTTATCATCATCATTATCATCATCATCTTGTCACTTTTATCATCATAATCCTCATCACCATGCTCATCGTCATCCTTATTACCCTCATCATCATTACCTACCTCATTAGTATCCTCTTCATCACCCTTGTTATCATCGTCTTCATTATCATTGTCATCATTATATTCCTCATCATCATCCTCTTTATCATCATCATCCTCCTCCTCCTCCTCTTTCTCCTTATAAATGATAAATAAATGGGTTGTACTTGTATAGCGCTTTTCTACCTTCAAGGTACTCAAAGCGCTTTGACAGTATTTCCACATTTACCCATTCACACACACATTCACACACTGATGGCGGGAGCTGCCATGCAAGGCGCTAACCAGCAGCCATCAGAGGCAAAGGGTGAAGTGTCTTGCCCAAGGACACAACGGACGTGACTAGGAAGGTAGAAGGTGGGAATTGAACCCCAGTAACCAGCAACACTCCGATTGCTGGCACAGCCACTCTACCAACTTCGCCACGCCGTCCCTTATCATCATCATCATCTTCATCATCGTTCTATTAATCATCATTCGTATTATCTTCATTATCATTCTCATAACTATCCTCATCAGCAGTATCATCCTCTTCATCACCCTCTTTATCAATCATCATTCTCATTATAATTATCATCATCATCATTATCATCCTTCCTTTCACCCGCATCAACATTAATCATGTTCCTCATTATGTTCATCATTATCATAATCATCCTCATTATCATCATCATCATTCTTCTCATCATAATTGCTGATTTGCTGAGAAAGCATTGTGTTTTTAAACAGATAAATGTAGTGTTATATTACGGGCTGCCAAATGTATAAATTCAGTCACACGTTTCTAGCAGATATATGTCTCACATTTACCTCATTTTCATCACATTGAAGTTTAAATTAAATGTTGACTCTAAATGTAAATCTAAATATAAATGGGAAATCTAAAGCTAAATCTTAAATTTAAATGTTATATCTAAACCTGAATCTTAAACCTAAATGCTACATTTAAATGTTGAATCTAAACCTAAATGTTACAACTAAATCTTGAATCTATATCTAAAGCTAAACGTTAAATCTAAACCTAAATGTTAAAACTACATTTAAATGTTAAATATAAGTCTTAAATCTAAAACTAAATGTTGAATCTAAATATAAATTATGAATCTTAAATGTAAATCTTAAATGTAAATCTTAAATCTAAACATAAATGTCCAATCTAAATGTTAAATCTTTAATCAGAATCGTAATCTAAATGTGAGCGCTAAATCTATCGCCAAGTGTAAAGATGAATATTTATAGAATGTCAATATTCCACCAATACCAGGCTTCTCATTCGCAAAGCCGCGCCCACACCTCTGTTTCTCAGTGCACGCCAGTCCTACATCTTTCTGACTGCGGAAGAAAGATACATGACAGATGCTTACTGACGAATAATAACAATAAAGTTGCATATTGTTAAAAATCAGTGGCGGGCCGTGCGTTTCCCACCTAGGCCTTCAGTGATGACCGACTTCAATGATAACCTCTCAAAATACCATAATTGATGTCACCACATCTCCGCTAACTGAATTCTGATTGGATAAAAACTCTTTAAACTGAAAACATCAGCGCTGGAAGGAGCATAATATGACATGAAGAGTATATGAATACTTTTAGATATTTAGGGAAATTAAATTAAAAAAAATACTTTTGGGGCGGTATAGCTCGGTTGGTAGAGCGGCCGTGCCAGCAACTTGAGGGTTGCAGGTTCGATCCCCGCTTCCGCCATCCTAGTCACTGCCGTTGTGTCCTTGGGCAAGACACTTTACCCACCTGCTCCCAGTGCCACCCACACTGGTTTGAATGTAACTTAGATATTGGGTTTCACTATGTAAAGCGCTTTGAGTCACTTGAGAAAAAGCGCTATATAAATGTAATTCACTTCACTTCACTTCTTTAATTACGATCATGATTTCTGGTTATGTTAGGCCAGCAGAGAAGGCCTCGCTGGCCCTGACGGCACACCACTGCCTTAGCTTCAAACTTCCGCGTTTGACAACGAATGGAATGGAATGGATGCTGGAGCAGCCAGTTGACGCGCTCACTTTGGATCTGTTTTTAAGAATATGTCTTAATTGTGAGCTAAAGGTTAAAACATGATCAAAATGGGTGTGAATTAAAGTCATCTTTCCTCCATCTTACTTCCTTCTAAATCATGCTTCTCAGTGAGCCAAGACACAGCCACCACTCAGCCAGCAGTGCTGTGTCATGCTGCGAGGAGCAGGAACAAAGATGTAAAGGTCACATATTAAAAGGCGTACATCGGCATCCGAAATTCTGAGCAAATGATGACTTTACACTCACTATGATCTTGTTTTTACCATTTAGCTCACAATTAAGAACAGGTCCAACGCAAGTGTGTCAACTGGCTGCTGCTGCAACTTACATGACAATGATTGCAGCAAAGTAATGTACATATGTGACACAATCATGAAGTATAAGATATGATAAATGACACATCCAAATACAAATAGGTGTATTCATCATGCACAGTGCCTTGAGGTAAAAAGCAATTCCATTCATTGTCAAACGTCAAAGCGAAGCGATCAAGTATTTAAGCATCTTGTATAAAAATATTTCTTTAGGCAACACATCATGCACACTCACTCGTTTGGAGCTTACATTTTTTTAAATATGCAACTTTATTGGCATTAATTTATCATTAAGCATCTATTACTGTTCCTTCTTCTGCAGTGAGAAAGATGTAAGCAGATATGTGGGCGCGGCTTTGTGGATGAGATGCCTTAGATTAGTGGAGTATTGACATAATATAATATTCACCTTTACACTTGGCGTGAGATTTAGCCTGTGGAAGGGAAGGATGTGAGGAGGTGGAAGTTCCGGAAAGCAAACTGGGTAGGCTTCACACAGCAAGTGAACAAGGCAATTGCTGGTCTCCCACACCCGCGCCCCACCAACTTGGACATCACTTATGACTCATACTGCAAGATGATGCTGGCTGCCGCCAAGAAGAACATCCCCCACGGCATACGCAAAGCCTATGTACCCTGCTGGGATGACGAATGTGAAGATCTACTTCGTACCCACACAGAATCACAAACTAGCGACGACAGGGATATAGCAGCGAACAACTTAATCTGCAGACTAAATGAGAAACGCAGGCAAAGATGGACGGAGACATTGAAATCAATCGACTTCACACACTCTAGTCGTCGGGCGTGGCAGACCATGAACAAGCTGATGGGCAGGTCGACAACCCCAGCACAATGTCCTATCCCTGCAAATTCCATCGCGTCACTATTGCTGGGCAACGGCCGCTACCCCAATGCAGACAAGAACTTCAGCAGAAGAACATCGGCAAAAGTCTGTGAGCTGCACAGGGCACCAGGCTGTGATCTCAACCTATCCTGCGATTTCACAACACAAGAAATCGGGCAGGCCATCCAACGGCTGAAAACGGGTAAGGCACCAGGCATCGACGGCATCCATCCGGAATACATAAAACATCAAGGCAAGAAGGCAACTGTCTGGCTGTGCTCCTTCCTCTCAATGTGTCTCCGATGTCTGAAGCTGCCAAAGATCTGGCGTTGTGCCAAGGTGATCGCTCTGCCGAAGCCAAACAGTGATGAGTGATGACCCTAAGGGATACCGACCCATCTCACTGCTGTGTGTTCCATATAAGGTCTTGGAACGCCTCCTCCATGCACGTCTCAACCCGGTGATCGACCCCCAGCTGCCTAAAGAACAGGCTGCCTTCCAAAGCGGTAGGTCCACGGCGGACAAGGTGACCCTTCTGTGTCAACACATAGAGGACAGCTTCCAGGCAGGGGAGAAGGCTGGCGTTGTCTTCTTGGACCTCACAACTGCATACGATACTGTCTGGATGCGTGGGCTACATATGAAACTTCTGGAAACCATCCCAGACAAACATATGGTGAGCTTCATCATGGAGATGACGAGCAACCGCAGCTTCCGACTACACACCAGCAATGGCCAATGCAGCAGGGTGAGGGAACTTAAGAATGGCGTCCCACAGGGCTCCGTGCTGGCACCAATGCTGTTCAACATTTATATCCATGACCTGCCTGCAACTCAGTCAAAGAAGTATGGCTATGCAGATGATCTGGCCATCCTACTTAGTAAGCCATCCTGGGAAGCAGCAGAACAGGGCCTCTCTGAAGACATGAACACACAGTCCTCATACCTGGCGTCTCAAGCTCAGCATGGATAAGACAACATCTTCAATGTTCCACGTCAACAACATGGAAGCAGCCCGTGAGATGAACATCATGGTGGATAATGCCCTGTTACAGTCCCAGCCCGTTCCCACGTACCTCGGTGTGAAGCTTGACAGAACACTGACATTCAAACAACACCTGCACAGTGCCAAGGCAAAGACAAGTGCCCGTGCCGCCCTAATACGGCGGCTAGCCGGCACCACATGGGGAGCTACGACGAAGACACTGCACATGTCCGCGCTGGCCCTGGTGTTCTCAGCCGCCGAGTACTGTGCCCCGGTTTGGTGCCGTAGCGCCCATGTAAAGAAGTTGGATGTCGCCCTCAACAGCGCCCTGCGGACCGTCTCCGGGTGCCTGCGAGGGACCCCAGTAAACCAACTGCCCATCCTCGCTGGCATCGCCCCGGCAAACATCAGACAAGAAGCAGCCCCACTGGCCCTCTCCCGAAAGGCACAGACCAGCGAATCCCACCTCCTCCATAAGATCGTCACAGAAACACCACGACGCGTGCGCCTAAAGTCAAGGCGCCCCTTTGCCATGCAAGCCCACGAGCTGTTCAGCACAACATCAGCTGATACTTCCAAGGCCACCTGGGTCAAGACGAGTTTGAGAGAACAGTGGAAGTTAGCACCACAGACATCTCCGGCCAGGAACTGCCCCGGAAGCAGTGGACAACCCTCAACCGCATGAGGACCGGCGTCGGACGCTACGGAGCAGCAATGAAGAGGTGGGGACTTGCGGAAGATGCCTCCTGCGAGTGTGGGGACCCAGTCCAGACAGTAGAGCACATAGTAACTAGTTGCCCCAAACACCGGCCACCGAATGGCGAACAAGGTCTGATTGACCTGGTCGATGACACGTTGACCTGGCTCGCCTCAATAAAGCTGAAAATCTAAAGACACACGACAGAAGAAGAAGAAGAAGAAGCACTTTTGTTTATGAATGTGTCTATTTTGATTTAAAACATATACTTAACATTTATATTTAGATTTACCATTTAGTTTTAATCTTGGAGATCACATTTAGATTTAAGATTTAGATTGAATTTTTAGGTTTAGATTCAACATTTGGATTTAAATTTAACATTTAGGTTTAAATTTTAAATTTAGATTCAAAATTTACATTTGGATTTTAAATATAGGTTCAGATTTAAGATTTAAATTTAACATTTAGATTTATGTTTCAACATTTAGATTTATGTTTCAACATTTAGATGTAACATTTTGAATGAACATATCTACACTTAAATGTGATTAAAATGAGTTAAATGTGAGAAAAGTGAGTTACAGTAAATGTGAGAAAAAATCTGCTAGAAAATTGTAGCTGGACTTTTACATTTGGCACAACATATTGTGCAACAACAATATCAAACAACAAATAATGCCATGGTGCTGAGTTAGTTTTTACCTGATTAAATTGTCTTGATCTGACGTCACAAAGGTCAGAGGTATCAATGGGATTAACAGTCAGACGCCGTCTGTTTTTTTTCATCTTTTGGGAGCATAAAGGAAAGAAAAACAAAATGAAAAATTAAGAATCTTTATCAAGACAAGATGATTATTTTTGTTGAAAAACATTAAGTTGTAATGAACTCATAGGTGCAGCATGAAAAATAACACATTTTGGTCTTGAATATATATCAATACCTCCTTAAACAACTATATACTGCTATATATATTAATAGCACATTCATTAAACTAGAGTGTCAGAAAAGTTCCAGGACTGGTGTGATAAAATGTATCTTGATAAAATTCAGATTTAAACTAAAAGTTTTCTGTTTGGAAATAATCCCATGAAGTCAAACACACTTTCCCAACATTCTCTGCTTTGATTCATGCACCCTGTGAAGGATTTTTAAAGAATCTTCTACATGTTGTCCGAGTCTTCAAAGGGTATAATTGATGACCCCTTGAGCTTAGTAGGAAAAAAATCACACAGGGTCAGGTTGGAGGTTTTTCGAGGGACGGCAATGTTCTTCTCGGACGTGTTGTTATAGAGAAGCAGCTATGAGTGGTCCTGCCACAACTCTCGCCTCTTCTCACACAGCCGTCTTTGTAGACGTGCTGCTTGGCAACAACTCACAGTGGATGATGACATCCAGAAATGCAGTTCTGGAACTTTTCTGACACACCTTGTAGTAATGAAGAATAAGTGTAGCTTGTGCATCAGCTAGTATATTTTTATTTATGTTAACAATAAGCTTGTGTTTAGTTTACTACTGTTCTAATCTGTACAAATGAATCCACTTAAAACATTTATATACCTATTTTTTTTTTATTAGAGACTTATTTAAACAGAGAGAAGCAGAATATAGTGGTAGTGGGGCGTGGCTTTTGAGCAAAATGGCTGCAACTGTTTCTCTCTGCTGAAAGGCCTAATGAAATCGACTTAAATCATCTAAATGCACTGACATCCAACAAGACTCAAGATTGCTCGAAGAACAATGACTACCAAAGCAAAGTTAGCAGCTGAAATGGTGGGAATTAAAGATTCCCTAAACTTTATGTCAAGGGAAATCAGTGAAGTGGTGGAACAACAGAGGAAACTGACAGGCCTCATGGAGGAGATCAGGCAGCTAAAGGCTATCATCCAACACAAGAATGAACGGATTGAGCTCCTAGAACAAAGGGTGGATGCTTGGAACAGTATTCCAGAGCTGATGACCTTGTGGTCACCGGCCTGGAGACCAGGCATCGGAGTTATGCCCGGGTTGCTGGCCCACCTGATGACCAGCATGGTGAGGATGCACCATCTGAGGAGCTTGACACCTTGGAGCAACAAGTGGTACGCTTCATGAAGAGTAAACATATTCCTCTGGAGAGTCAGCACATATCAGCATGTCACATTCTTCCAAGTAAGGACAAAAAAAACAACAAGCCTAAAGTCATCATCAAGTTTGCAAATAGAAAGCACAAGGTGGAAATTCTGAAGGCAGCTAAAAAACTTAAAGGCACTGTAGTTTATTTAAATGAGCACCTGACAAAGAAAAATGCTGAAATTGCTTGGACAGGCCGGATCCTCAAAAAGCAAAATATAATCCAATCGACCTGGACCAGGAATGGAAAAGTTTTCATCCGGACAAACGGACCATCAGAACAAGCCAAAGTGATTGTGATGAGAACATTGAAAGACCTGGATCAGTACAAATGAAAATAGTGAATGCATTTTATTTTTTCTTTTTCTTCTTTTTTGCTTGATTATTGGATCTTCTGTAAGGAACTCATGACTCTTTCTTTCAAGACTGAAGCCCTTTCAAGTGTTGATTATACAGAAAGTGGCACATTTAATTTTGAGAATGAAGTGGATCCAGAGACTCATCTAGACTCATCCAGAGACTCCAGAGGCACATTTGATTTTGATAATGAAGTGTATCCAGAGACTCATATATTTAAGCATATCAAGGATTCTTGCCAGTATTATACTGAGGAGCAACTTGATGACGTAGGCATAGAAAATACATTTTCTTTGATTCATTTTAATTGTAGAAGTTTACCAAAACACTTTTCTAAAATCAAAAATGTTTTGGAGTCACTTAAAGGTAGATTTAAGGTAATTGCTTTATCTGAAACATGGATAAAGAAAGGCAAGGAGGTTGATTTGAAATTAAAAGACTATGATCTGTATGTCACTAGCAGAGACAATAGGACTGGAGGAGGGGTGGCCCTCTATATATATAATGAACTAAAATGCAGACCAGTTAAATGTATGACAATGGCCATAAATTATTTAATGGAGTGTGTAGCTGTTGAGATAGAATTAGAACAAAACAGAAACATTGTTGTTGCATGTGTATATAGAAAACCAGGATCAAAAGTGGAAACCTTCATGGATAAATTAGAGGAAATGATTAATGGTCTAAATAAAAATAGGACTATCGTAATTTGTGGAGATTATAATATTGATCTTATAAAGGTAGATTCACATAAACAGACATCAGATTTTTTAGAGATATTATATGAAAAAGGGCTGTACCCATTAGTTACAAAGGCTAGCAGAATAACCACAACTAGTGCAACCTTAATAGAGAATATTTTTACAAATGTTTTAGGGATTCACATCACTACTGGGTTAGTGATAAATGACATAAGTGATCATCTGCCTATATTTGCAATATTTGACTGTCAATTCCCTAAAAGAACATATCATCAAATACTTAAGAGGAAAAGAAGTGTCAATCATATTAACAACTTCAGGAATGACCTATTAAAACAAGAGTGGAAAGAGGTGTACACAGACGATATAAACACTGCCTATGATTATTTTCTTAAACATTATATTACTCTGTATAACAAGCATTGTCCTGAGGTTCCATGCAGATCTAAACAAAGGCAAAATAATGCACCTCGGATGATAAACAGTTTGAAAAATGCATGTAAAAAGAAAAATAGACTGTATAAGGAGTTTATCAAATCAAGAACAGAGAATGCTGAAAAACGCTATTAGAACTACAAAAACAAGTTGACCAATATATTGAGACAAGCAAAAAGGCAATATTACAAAAGAATGTTGCATGAAAATAAAAATAACATAAAGGCTACATGGAATATTTTGAATAAAGCAATAGGGAATAGGACAAGGCGAACAGAACTACCTAGATATTTTAAAAAAGATAATTTGTTAATTGAAAACAAAGATGAAATTGTCAATGAATTAAATCAATTCTTTGTAAATGTAGGACCTAGCTTAGCAAACAAAATACCAAGAGCTAATGATCAATCAGGGGGTGTCTGGAAAAGGGAAAATAGGGTTATGCAGTCAATGTTTCTTAGTGAAGTGACTGAAAATGAAATATTATCTGTGGTTTATAAACTAAAAAACAAGACCTCAACAGATAATGAGGGTATTGACATGAAAATAATAAAAAACACAATTGATTGCATCATTAAACCATTACATTATATCATTAATTGTTCTTTTAAAGTAGGAGTTTTCCCAGACAGTATGAAAACAGCTAAGGTCATACCTTTATTTAAAACTGGAGATAAACATACATTTGGTAATTATAGACCAGTATCTCTCCTATCTCAATTTTCAAAAGTGCTTGAAAAACTGTTTGTTAATTAATTAGACTGCTTTATTGAAAAACATAAATTATTAAATGAAAGTCAGTATGGATTTGGATCAAATAGGTCTACGAGCTTGGCCATCATGAACATTATTGAAGATATTACAACTGCAATTGATCAAAATAAATACACAATAGGAGTGTTCATTGATTTAAAGAAGGCATTCGACACTATAGATAATCCAATTCTCATTTCTAAATTATATACTTATGGAGTTAGAGGAGTTGCACTGGCCTGGTTAACCAGCTATTTACAACAACGACAGCAATATGTTGAGATTGATGATTATAGATCAGAATGTATGAATATTGAATGTCAAATTCCACAAAGTTCGATTTTAGGACCCAAACTTTTTATTTTATATATAAATTATATTTGTGAGGTTTCGAAAATTTTACAGTACGTATTATTCGCAGACGATACAAATTTATACTGTTCAGGAGATGACTTGAAAATCTTAGCCGATAATATTGAAGAGGAAATGGTTAAACTAAAATTGTGGTTTGATATAAATAAATTATCTTTCAACTTGGAAAAGACTAAATTTATGGTATTCAGTAATAAAAGAAAGATAGAAGTTAGTTTATCCATAAACAATGTGAAAATTGAGAAGGTGTCTGAAATCAGATTTCTTGGGGTCATCTTAGATGAAAAGTTGACATGGAAAGCTCATATATTGCATGTGAAAAATAAGCTATCTAAAAGTTTATTTATTTTGAACAAGGTTAAAAACAGTTTCCTGTATAATACAATGAGAATGTTATATTTCTCAATTATTCTACCTTATTTCAATTATTGTGCAGAAATATGGGGAAATACATATCACAGCAACATAAGGCCTCTATTTCTTTCACAGAAAAGAGCAATTCGTATAATTTTTACAGTAGGATATAGAGACCACACAAATCCACTCTTCATTAGGTCAGGATTATTAAAACTAAAAGACATTGTAGAATTGCATACTCTATTAGTGATGTTCAAAGCTAGAAATAAAGTTCTTCCGAAGGACTTACAAAAGTTATTTGTGTTCACGTCTGAAGATGAGAACCACAAAAGGCCGTATGATTTTAAACATCCAAGAGTGCGAACATATTTGAAGAAAGTGTGCTTGTCTGTTGCTGGTGTGAAAGCATGGAATTCTCTAGGCAAAGACTTAAAAAGTTGCAATAATATCTTTGAATTTAAAAAGAGTTACAAAAGAGACAACTGGAATTATATCAAACTGCTTTTTGATTTGGATTGGAACGTGTCATTTTGAAAATGCTTAAACGAAAATTAAAAGTATGTTGGAGTTCGGGTGTTGGTGGAGGGAACAGTGATAAAGTCATCTAAATAATTTGTGTTAAAAAGGGGGCAGATAAATATAAGAATAGTATTCTTCCATCTGCTCCTTTCTGATCATGGAAATGTATAAGAAACAAAAAAACAATGAAAGTGTCAACTGTACGTGACTTGTATATATGCATTTTCATGAAAGGAATAAAAAGAAATGATGATGAATATTAAAGAATCACGAAAATATATTTCTAAATAAAGTCATGAATTAATTTGTATTTGATTGAGGAAAATACTTATTTGATCCCCTGGTGAGCAAGAACGTACTGCTAATTACAACTCATTAAGCTTATTACACGCCAACTGTTAGATTGTAATATGCATCTTAGTTGTAGTAAAATCATTAATGCTAATCAGTAGCATGTATTAGGCATATCCCATATACATTTGCATTAAGCTATTACTTTTAATTTAATGTATTTATTTTACATATACGAACCCCGTTTCCATTTAAGTTGGGAAATTGTGTTAGATGTAAATATAAACGGAATCCAATGATTTGCAAATCATTTTCAACCCATATTTAGTTGAATGCACTACAAAGACAACATATTTGATGTTCAAACTCATAAAATTTATTATTTTTTTGCAAATAATAATTAACTTAGAATTTCATGGCTGCAACACGTGCCAAAGTAGTTGGGAAAGGGCATGTTCACCACTGTGTTACATGGCCTTTCCTTTTAACAACACTCAGTAAACGTTTGGGAACTGAGGAGACACATTTTTTAAGCTTCTCAGGTGGAATTCTTTCCCATTCTTGCTTGATGTACAGCTTAAGTTGTTCAACAGTCCGGGGGTCTCCGTTGTGGTATTTTAGGCTTCATAATGCGCCACACATTTTCAATGGGTTACAGGTCTGGACTACAGGCAGGCCAGTCTAGTACCCGCACTCTTTTACTATGAGGCCACATTGATGTAACACGTGGCTTGGCATTGTCTTGCTGAAATAAGCAGGGGCGTCCATGGTAACGTTGCTTGGATGGCAACATATGTTGCTCCAAAACCTGTATGTACCTTTCAGCATTAATGGCGCCTTCACAGATGTGTAAGTTACCCATGTCTTGGGCACTAATACACCCCCATACCATCACAGATGCTGGCTTTTCAACTTTGCGCCTATAACAATTCGGATGGTTCTCTTCCTCTTTGGTCCAGAGGACACAACATCCACAGTTTCCAAAAACAATTTGAAATGTGGACTCGTCAGACCACAGAACACTTTTTCACTTTGTATCAGTCCATCTTAGATGAGCTCAGGCCCAGCGAAGCCGACAGCGTTTCTGTGTGTTGTTGATAAACGGTTTTCGCCTTGCATACGAGAGTTTTAACTTGCACTTACAGATGTAGCGACCAACTGTAGTTACTGACAGTGGGTTTCTGAAGTGTTCCTGAGCCTATGTGGTGGCATCCTTTACACACTGATGTCGCTTGTTGATGCAGTACAGCCTGAGGGATCGAAGGTCACGGGCTTAGCTGTTTATGTGCAGTGATTTCTCCAGATTCTCTGAACCCTTTGATGATATTACGGACCGTAGATGGTGAAATCCCTAAATTCCTTGCAATAGCTGGTTGAGAAAGGTTTTTTTCAAACTGTTCAACAATTTGCTCACGTATTTGTTCACAAAGTGGTGACCCTCACCCCATCCTTGTTTGTGAATGACTGAGCATTTCATGGAATCTACTTTTATACCCAATCATGGCACCCACCTGTTCCCAATTTGCCTGTTCACCTGTGGGATGTTCCAAATAAGTGTTTTATGAGCATTCCTCAACTTTATCAGTATTTATTGCCACCTTTCCCAACTTCTTTGCCACATGTTGCTGGCATCAAATTCTAAAGGTAATGATTATTTGCGAAAAAAAAAAAAGTTTTTCAATTTAAACATCAAATATGTTGTCTTTGTAGCATATTCAACTGAATATGGGTTGAAAATGATTTGCAAATCATTGTATTCCGTTTATATTTACATCTAACACAATTTCCCAACTCATATGGAAACGGGGTTTGTACATGTCACAGATACGTTTTTGCATGTCATGTAGGTTATAGTGACACATTTTTATTTATGTATGTTCACTTTTAAAGTGTTTTGAAGTAAATACTCCTAAAAGGCTCACAAATGGAGACAATCTGTTGAACTAGTAAGAAGTGATGATAGTCCGAGCACAACAGACTTCTTGTATAGGAATTTTTATATCAGACGTTTAGGATGCAGACCCATATAATCCGATACCTGTTTTCTTTTGTTTTTTTGCTCATATCAGATTGATAACTGATATAAATATTGGATCGAGGCATTCCTTGTCACAATAAAATTTTCCCAGCATGACTTTTAAATAGGGAATGATTTTGCATACCTGATGGTAGTGTTGAGAATCAATGACATCCATGCCAGCATCTTCAAATCCAACTGCTGCTACAAAAGATGATCACGTCAATACTATTCTATTAATTATGATTATTATGTCAATGGTATTTTATGTCCATGTCCATTATTTTTTTTAATTATAATCTACACGTCCATTTCTTTCTAGTATTTATGATTATCAAGTACATTTTATTATAATAATTATGATAATGTATTCAATCAAATATAATTATAATGTCAATGTTATTATATTAATTGTGTTACTATTGCTTAGTGAGGCATCATTTTGTTGCTATGAAACTTTACTCTTGATTTTTAATTATCTTTTATGAAACTTTGGGACATATTTTTTTATTTTAGGTATATGTATGTGTATTCTCATTTACAGTAGAGTAGAGTATTTCAACCGATCAGATTGTGGGCATTTCACAGTGCCCTCCTACTGCAACCAATATCTGGAGAGACTAACATCCTATTTCCAAAATTGAAGACAAACTACAAAAATGTCTTTGCTGGATCAAATTGTGGGAAACTGCATTTTCAACTGAAGGTGAAGAACATCAACATGCACAGAATGCAACAGAATGGAAAATAAAGCTTAAAGAAATCCTAAAGTTACAGAATGATGTCCATTAATACAAAAGATTACACAAGTTACTTTCCTTTAAAAGTTGTTTTGATCGTCGACGACACGTAGGACTTTATGTGTAATCCCAGGCCGACTGAAGAAACATTATGAGCTTGATCTACTAAAGCTTTGCGTGCATTGTGACACGAGCAAACGTGACGGCACACAAAAAGCTGATCTATTAAACTTGTCTGCAGATAATTGCGTTTCTCAAGTAAGCAAAATAAGGAGTACAATGTTTTTAGCGTGTCTGCGTTGATGAATACGCAGAATATATGCTGATCAGCAGAACCCGCACAATAGGGAATCGATGCAAATATACCAAGCACAATGTGATTTACCACGGCTAATCACTGTTCTGTGGGCGTTATTTTGAATCTTTATTTAGTACGTCTAAAAAGTACAGCTTGTGAAAACTGGCACAGTTACACACACAGTTATGTGAAAGGAGGCGATCGCGCAGCAAAGACAGATGATGGACAGATAATACTCTGTCCTATTTTTTTGTGTGTCAAAATATTTAGATTGTCAGAAATAAAGAATATTAAACACATCATATATTCAGCAATATCCTTTTATAATGTTATAGCTGCTGGATGACTTAATGGGCTGATTAAAACAAACAAAATGATTGTGTTTTGTTGTCTGCTGGCGTTTATTTATTTATTTATTTTTTTTTAAATACCGTTTTTTTTCTTTCATTTTTCATATTATTGTGTCATATTTTCTACACATCTGCAACCCTAGTAAGGCTAAGCGGTATAGTAAATGGATTGATGAATGGATATTTCCCATATGAAAAAACATCTTTCATTATTCATTATCTTGCGTTTGGATCATTCTTGATGCATGAATGCGCTGCGGTGCTGTACGCCTCCCTGCAAAGCGCACCGTCAGTGTGCTAAAAAATAGTTTCTATTGTCTAGATTTTGATTGTATACTGTATAAAAATTGTTACAAGTTATAGATCTGTGCTGCTTGTTAAACAACAACATGAATTTGGAGTGTTTTCATAGCCACAGCCAGGAGTGCACGCAAAAACATAATTTAAATGAGACGGTATGCACCAGTTATCATGTGCACATTCAGTCTTAGTAGATCATCTATTTAGCGTGTGGTATTTGAATCTTAATAGATCAGGCCCATTGTTTTTTGGCAAAAAAGAAGTAGCTCATTGTAATAGTTGTATGTTTTGTCGACGACACGTAGGCGTTCGTGTGTACCTACGTGCCTACTGAAGAAACATATTGTTTTTTTAAGAATTTTTTTTTTTTTTTTTTGTCCTGTCCAGCTTCTCAGGCAAATCATATAGTTGGTGTAGATGCCCATATCGGCTGTTCAGATTTACTTTACAAAAGAGAAGTGTAGGATACTTCTCTTGTTGCCTTATTTGTATATGACTTTATTAAATGTATTTATGTTATCATTTGGTGCAGCCGGGCCGGAGCAGGAGGGGATAGAAAGAGAAAAAAAGGAAGACAGAGGGGGGAATTGTGGGGACAAGAGGGGGATTAGACAGAGAGACAAAAACAACAACAGCAAACACAACAACAACAACAATAGAGCAACATCAGCAAATACGACATGTACAAATATGATGGTAAAAGTAATATCAAATAAGCAGTTAGCGAAAATAAAAAATAATACAGAAATGACAACGAGCATTATTTTTTAAGAATTGTAAACAAAAATAATTAGCTTAATGTTGTAGTTGTTAGCTCAGTTAATGACACATACTGTAGGCCTATTTTATATAGCTACAGGCCTACTGAAGAAATGTATTGTTTATCAAGATAAGTGGATTATTTTTTTTCGAAACACTTAAGTCTGATTCTACTTACTGTGAAGTTCAGGGTTTCTCTGTGTGTCGTAGTCACCAAGTTCTAGGAAAGATGCAGAAAGAAGCAATGATTTGTATTCATCAAGTTCTATAAAATAGGTAGAAAAAAGGCAAGGACTCAAATTATCAAGGCTTAGAAAAGATAAAGAAAGAAGCAATGTTTCATAGTCACCACGTTCAAGAAAAGATGAAGAAAGAAGCAATGATTCGTATACATCGAGTTTTAGAAAAGATGCAGAAAGAAGAAAAATTCTGTATTTATAGAGTTTAGAACATATGCAGAAAAAAGCAATGATTTGTATTCAATACATTCTACAAAATATATAGAAAGAAGCAAGGAATTGTATGCATCACATCTTAGAAAATAACCATAAATAAGCAATGATTTGTTTTTATTAAGTTCTACAAAATATATATATAAAAAAAGCAATGTTTCACAGTCATCACGTTCTAGAAAGGATGCAGGAAGAAAAATTATTCATATACACAGAGTTCTAGGGAAAATGCAGATAGAATAAACATTTTGTTTTCATCGAGTTTAGAAAAGATGCAAAAAGAAGCAATGATTTGTATCCATTACATTTAAGGAAGGATGCAGAAAGAAGCAATAGTTTGTATTCATTATGTTTAGAAACGATTCAGAAAGAAGCAATAATTTGTATTCTGCACACTCTCGAAAATATGCATAAAAAAGCAATAATTTTCACCAATTTTGTTTCGTTATTTTACTACCACAAAAACTATGTCAAGATGGACACAAATCTTTTTTGAATTTGCACTGCTCTTTTTACTGCTTTGCACTCTATTGTTTACATCGTACACCGCGGAGGTCTCTTGTAGCAGTGATGCCATTGTTTACACTCGCGATCAGCTGTTAGCCCTCTGTAGCAAAGCAAAGATAACCGGCGAAAGACCTGATATTCACCGCAAGCTGAAGAAGCAGAGACCAGAATGTCGTGCTGGGGATAAAGTGCCGCCACAAGAGGAGACGCTTCAAACCCGTCCTACCCTAGGTCATCACTGGGAATGTAAGATATCTTCCAAATAAGATGGACGACCTAGCTGTACTAACTCGACATTAGAAGGAATTCCGGGAATGTAACCTCATGCCTTTCACGGAGACCTGGCTAAGGGAGCTAACATCAGACTTGGATGTTAAACTTAATGGTTATCAGCTGATGCGGGCTGACAGGACCAGGGAAAGTGGTAAGAGGAAGGCAGGTGGGCTGGCTGTGTTTGTGTATGATAGATAGTGTAATCCAATGTACATAACTAATAAAGAACAACTCTGCTGTAAAGATATCGAAAATGCTGGCTCTGCGTGTGATGTCCTGCACTCAGTAACAAACAGGCTGCAGACACAGCTCCCACGGCCCCTCTTCTTCATTACTGGGGACTTTAATCATGCCTCTCCCTCACAAAATATGTCACAACACAGGACCATTTCCATGCAAACCCAAGGAAACATACACCTCATCTACTCTCTCTCTCCTTGGAAGATCAGATCATAAACTGGTGCACCTCCTGCCTGTGTACAAACCTCTGGTACACAGACAACCAGCTGTCACCCGCACTGTTAAAAGATGGTCAGATGAGACGCAAGAAGCTCTTAAGAACTGTTTTGAAACAACGGCTTGGGAATTGTTCTGTTATGACCATTAGGAGGACAGTCAGTACATGTCCATGCACCAAATAAGTCTGATTTCTCAAATAGTTTGACTCTAAATAAGCCTCATACAACCCATGGAAACACCTTAATCTTATTGAGTTCGGCTTTTGAAATGTCGAACTAACACACCTGGATTATGCAATTGGAAATCTCTCGAGGAGTTGTGTGCGGCCACAGAGGACCCTTAGTATCGCGCAGGTACCAGTCTCAATGCACGGGATACAATCCGGAAGTGGACACCATTTTATAAAAACAGCAGCAATTGTACTGAAGAGGATACTGTTTATTTGCTTCCCAAATTAAAAGAACACAACATTTTGAAGTGCATCGATAGTAGAAAAAAAGAACCAGATTTATTTAAGAAAGTAACTAAGGAAATGTAAAATAATTCGAACTCCCGAACAAAATACGAATCAGATAAAGCGTACACAAGCCTCTTCACGCTGCATTTGTGTAAGCCAACTGATTAACTTTCCGCACAACGTGCAAGATAGTCCAGAACAATAGCAACCCATCCATCCATCCATCCATTTATGACTGCTTGTCCCTTTTGGGGTCGCGGGGGGTGCTGGAGCCAATCTCAGCAACCTTCCTCTAGAAATCAGTCAGGGCACAAACTTTTCCTTTGGATTTAAAACTCCCTCCATCACTTCACAAAGCTTTTTGAATGAACTTTGAGACATTCAAAAGTTTTGTTTCCATGATTTTCGGCTGAAAATTCCTTCGGAAAAAAACGTCTTTCTCTGCATCTGACCCGATACATTCTTGGTAGTAGCATCATGTCTGTAGCTCAATCCAAGATAATTTCTTGATGCTGTCTGCGATTTGATTTTATTTGATTTAACATCAGCATAGCCATTAGAGACATATTTGTAATCGGTGCCAATATTACAGCGGACATCAGTTAAAACAAATTGAAATGATCCGCAAATCCTAGTGTGACATCATAGGTCAACCGGAAAAGTAAATCAGTTATCCTTGCTAAAATGAAATAAGCGCCCCCCAGTGTATGGGAGGCACAAGGCAAATGACCAAAAGTCGCATTTAAGAGTGTGCATAGACACTTAGACTTCACACAAAGGTGTGAAAATACAAAAAATCTAACTATTTGAGAAATCAGACTAATTTAGTGCATGGAAATATAGTGATTGACAGTCTCACACACTGCATTCCAGACTATGGGGCGGTATAGCTCGGTTGGTAGAGCGGCCGTGCCAGCAACTTGAGGGTTGCAGGTTCGATCCCCGCTTCCGCCATCCTAGTCACTGCCGTTGTGTCCTTGGGCAAGACACTTTACCCACCTGCTCCCAGTGCCACCCACACTGGTTTGAATGTAACTTAGATATTGGGTTTCACTATGTAAAGCGCTTTGAGTCACTTGAGAAAAAGCGCTATATAAATTTAATTCACTTCACTTCACTATATTAGTTTCTGAAATAAAGGTCATCCTCATCTGCAGAAGTTCTCTGACAACTCTGCCATTGCTGGCCTCATCACAAAGGGAGATGAGAGAGAGTACAGACAACTCAACATGGACTTTGTGGACCGGGGCCAATGGAACTGCCTCCAGGTCAACGCGGGTAAAACCAAAGAGCTAGTGGTGGACAGACCCACAGGGAAAATACATTGATATTGTGGACTCTTATAAGTGCCTGGGTGTTCACCCTAACAACAAACTGAACTGGACTGATAACACCCAAGCTCTCTATAAGAAAGGCCAGAGCAGATTTCACCTGCTGAGGAGATCCAGGTCCTTTGGTCTACATGTAGCACTCCTCAAGACCTTTTACTACTCTGTAATGGCATCAGCCATCCTTTCCAGGGTGGTCTGCTGGAGCAGAAGCACTACTGCTGCTGACAGAAACAGACTAAATTAACGGGTGAAGAAGGCCAGCTCTGTGCTGGGCTGCCCTTGGACCGTGGTGAAGTGGTGGGAGACAAAAGGATGATAGCAAAGCTTTCATCCCTGATGTAGAATGTTTCCCGCCCCCTGCATGGTACTGTCATGATGTTATATTGATAATATGTTCCAGTTTATGTGCACGGTGTGCATGTCTGTTATGCTGGAAATTCGGATTACAAATGTTTTCTAAAACTAAAGCTCTCAGCTGATCGTTTTTACTAAAAATTCCATAGTGTATAGTTTTAGTTATACATGTTTTTGTATTTAATTTGTGTTCTTATTTCACTTTATGTTAGCAATCGTTGCCCTTTGCTGCTGTAACACTGTGAATTTCCCCTTTGTTGGATAAATAAAGGATTATCTTATCTTTTCTTATCTGATCTCATACTTTATTTTTTAAAGAACAGTTGATTTGTTTTTGTCTGAATTTTGAAACAGATTGCTAAGAAAAACTAAGGTACTACTGTCAATATAAATAGGATGTTCTTTATAACAGATAACATATAAAGGGTGCGACTTGTCCAGGGTATACCCCGCCTACCGCCCAAATGCAGCTGAAATAGGCTCCAGCACCCCCCGTGACCCCAAAAGGGACAAGCGGTAGAAAATGGATGGATGGATAAAAATGGTGCTGAATATGCAGGACAATGGATTAGTATTTGATGTGATGAACGTTCCAAAATTAGATGAATTATTGCTTCTTTCGGTTAGGTTTCTTTTCAAGAACGTGATCACTATGAATCTTTTTTCCGAGAACTTCATGAATATTCATTGCTTCTATCAGACATTTTTGTAGAATCATTGCTTCTTTCTGCATCTTTTCTATCACTCGACAAAAAATAATAATTGCTTCCTTCTGCATCTTTTCTAGAACACGATGAGAACAAATCATTGCTTATTTTGGCATATTTTCTGGAACTTTATGACTATGAATCATTGCTTCGTTCAGCATATGGTTTATAACTTAATAATATAAGTCATTGCTTCTTTCTACATCTTTTCAAGAATGTGATGAATATAATTGATTGTTTCTGTCTGCATCTTTTTAGCTCTTGATGAATATGAATTATTGTTTGTACTGCATCTTTTCTAGAACACGATGAAAACAAATCATGGCTTATTTATTGAGAAAAAGAAGAGCTATAATAATATAAAAATAGGGAAAGGAGCTGCTGTAACATGCCAGTGCGGCGGAATCTTCTAGTCTTTTTTCATATTTAGATAATGTGTTTGGGACAGGCAAAATGTATGAAGAAAAACACATTTTATAGAAAATAATGATAGTTTTACATACAGAAAACATTGTGAAATACATGAACAAATATGAATACAATTTATAAATATACATTTAACAATACTTTTATTTTATTGAATACTCTTAATGGCAAGACGGTAATGAGTGGAAAAGGGAGAACCACCTTTGTCCTTTACGATGCATTATTTCTGGAATCCAATAGTGTTTCTCATCTTCTTTATCAAAGTGCTGCAATTCTCAACTTGTTTTGGTCCTATGGAGGATTATTTTGCAGTCGTATTCAATACGAGAAATATAGGAACTGAACCACAAACGCGGATTATTTGTTTGACACTACATTCCACGGAATGATGAACTCATTTATTAATGCTTTAATAGTAACATTTGTTTGTTAACTGAGACAACATTTTGGCGTAAAATTTTCACCAAAAACAGAGTCATACAAAAAGTTGTCTGACAAAAACCAAGGTAAAATGAATGTGTTTTTTTTTTTACTTGTTTTATTTTGCAGTGCGAAATAATAACGTTTTGGTTTGCAGAGTATATGTGGATCATTGGCTGATTGATTAATTGATTAATTGATTGATTGATTGCGTTTCGAGATAAAAGAATCAGCAAAAGCAGCTTCAGCACATTAAAGTAGGAAAGCAAAATCCCACGTGTGCGTGTGCGTGTGTGTGTGTGCACGCGTGTGCGTGAGTGTGGGCGGGTGTTTGCGTGTGCGTGCGTGTGTGTGTATGTGTGTGTGTTTGCAGTCATGCAGGTCGAATGTAATGTGGTCATATGCATGCACTTTGAAGTAATTGCTGTTGTAAATGCTGAATTGCTGTATTCTGTATTTATTTTCATATTCGGTAATGATATAATAATTTATAATACAATAAGTGAATATTTGGTAACTTATGTTAACTGCACACAAAACATTTGGCATAAACAAACACAACGTTTCAGATCAGATTGTTGAAGTTCAGGCCAAGAACAGATCAGACATGTGACTGGAGAATCACAAGGTCTGTTCCAAGCCGGTGAGTCAGTTTGACCCAGCTGCCGTTCATAATTCACTCAAGCATCAATGATCTCACTTGGGGAGCTGGCAGGATCCTGCTCACCACTGTAGGATCTTTGATGCCTCAGGGTGTTAGCAAACTCACTGGGACCTCCAAGAGTCCTGAGAAGGTTTTGATTGAGATTCTCTCACAACAAAGGCAAACAAATAGTTGAATCCCAAACAAGAAGACTAGACAACATGTCTCAGGACTGAAGGACAAAGGCTGACTTGTTCAGTCTGTTTCAGGATGCGAGCAGCTGTGAGCATTGGAACATGGAAACAGGAAAGATGGAAAAGATTAAATCCCATTAAAGATTTGGCAGGACACTAATGTAGCTTATTATGTGACTCAGTGTCACAGGAATGAGGAGTCTCATGCAAATCATAGACAAACACACATGGAGGTTCTGGACGTGTTAGCCACCACAAGCTTTGAGTAGTTACGCTAGTTACAGTAGTAGTAGTTACAGTAGTAGTAGTTGCCGTCTTCTAAGTAGTTACAGTATTCCAAGTAGTTACAGTTGTTGCAGTAGTCTGATTAGTTGCAGTTGTTACAATAATTACAGTAGTTTCTTAAGCTACAGTAGTTACAGTGTAGTTAGTTGTTACATTAGTGTAGTTAGTTGTTACATTAGTTTGAATATTTACAGTAGTTACAGCATTTACAGTATTCTGAGTAGCTACAAGTTGCAGTCACAGTCACTACAGTAGTCTGAGTATTCACAGTTGTTCCATTAGTTACAGTAGTTATAGTAGTTAAAGTCATTACAGAAGTCATGGTAGTCTAAGTAGTTTCAGTTGTTACAGAAATGATGCTAGTATGGCTAGTTGTTATTGTATTTATAGTAGTTACACACGTTACGGTGGTCTTAGTAGTTACACTTGTTAAAGTTAAGTTAAAGTTAAAGTACCCATAATTGTCACACACACACTAGGGGTGACGAAATTAAGTTACAGTAGTTAGAGTTGTTACAGTAGCTACAGCCGTCTAAGTAGTTACAGTATTCCAAGTAATTACAGTTGTTATGGTTGTCTGATTAGTTGCAGTTGTTACAACAATTACAGTAGTTACAGTGATCCGAGTACCTACAAGTTGTAGTTACAGTCACTACAGTAGTCTGAATATTTACAGTTGTTCCATTAGTTACAGTAGTTATAGTCGTTAAAGTTGTTACAGAAGTCATGGTAGTCTAAGTAGTTTCAGTTGTTACAGAAATTATGCTGGTCTGGTTATTTACAGTTGTTATGGTATTTATAGTATTTATAGTAGTTACAGACGTTACGGTGGTCTTAGTAGTTACAGAAGTTATAGTAGTTATAGTAGTTACAGCCGTCTAAGTAATTACAGTATTCCAAATATTTACAGTTGTCTGATTAGTTGCAGTTGTTACAGTAGTTACATTAGCAACAGTAGATAGAGTGGACTGAGTAGTTACAGTTGTTACATTAGTTTGAGTAGTTTGAGTATATACAGTAGTTTCAGAAGTCATGGTAGTCTTAAGTAGTTTCAGTTGTTACAGAAATAATGCTAGTCTGGTTATTTACAGTTGTTATAGTATTTATAGTAGTTTCAGACATTATGTTGGTCTTAGTAGTTACACTTGTTACAGAAGTTACAGTAGTTAGAGTTGTTACAGTAGTTACAGCCGTCGAAGTAGTTACAGTATTCCAAATAATTACAGTATTCCAAGTAATTAGAGTTGTTAGGATTGTCTGACTATTTGCAGTTGTTACAGTAGTTACATTAGCAACTGTAGTTACAGTAGTCTGAGTAGTTACAGTCATTACATTAAGTTTAGGAGTTTGAGCATTTACAGTTGTTACAGTGATGACATTAGTCTGAGTAACTACTAGTTGTAGTTACAATCACTACAGTAATCTGAGTATATTCAGTCATTACGTTAGTTACAGTAGTTATAGTAGTTGCAGTCGTTAAATAAGTTATGGTAGTCTGAGTAGTTACAGTTGTTACAGTAGTTATAGTAGTTACAGTCGTTGCAGAAGTTATGGTAGTCTGAGTAGTTACAGTAGTTATAGTAGTTACAGTCGTTGCAAAAATTACAATATTTACAGTAGTCTGAGTAGTTACAGTCATTACAGTAGTTTGAGTAGTTAGAGTAGTCTGAGTGGAGTTACAGTAGTTACAGAAGTTACAGTAGTTAAAGAAGTTGTAACTTCTGTATGAACAAGTACTTGATTATTTGTTGTGGCGATGCTGAGCCAACAAGCTATAAAACAAGATAGAAGACATTGCAGGACTGAATCCAGCTGTGGATTCCTGTCACTCTTTAGGGAGATCTTGCCGGACATTTCTGCACATCATGTGACATCAACTGTGGATCGTCCTGAGAAACTCTTTATGATTATGTAAGGCAAAGAATAAGTAATGTTACTCTTCTACTTGGTTTTAGTACAACAACTCCAATCACAATCAATCAATGGGTATAGTTTCTCAATTAAATAAATAGATAAACCGTTGGTTTCACCATCAATTAATCATAGGTTAATCAATCAATCAATCAATATATACTGTAGGTTTCACAATCAATCAATAGGTATGGGTAACACAATCAATCAATAGGTATAGGTTTCATACTAAGGTTTGCAGATCACTTTAAATATCCATTGTGTTGATACCAAGCATAGTATCAGCATCAGATTAATACTAGAATAATAGGATGTTGATTTCTATGTTTATTTTTTAATTCATTAATTAATTAACAACAATTAACAAGATATTGTTGTATTGTTGACATTGTTATATTTATATATTATTACATTCTGTTCATAACTTTTATGGACGGAATTTCTAGGCGCAGTCAGGGTAACGAGGAGATCTTCTTTGGTGGCTGCATGATCAGGTCTCTGCTTTTTGCAGATGATGTGGTTCTGCTGGCTTCATCTGACTCTGATCTTCAGCTTTCACTCGATCGCAGTTGAGTTTAAAGTGAATGGGATGAAAATCAGCACCTCCAAGTCAGAGGCCATAGTTCTTGCCCGGAAAACGGTGGAGTGTCATCTCCGGTTTGAGGAATAGATCCTGTTAAGGACCTTTTAAATATAGTTTTTAACATTATGAGAACCATCTAGACATGAAATAACACACTGTTGTTACCTTTACACTCCTTTGAATCAATTTAGTAATGCTGTCTGAGGCTGAGCCAATCAGTAACCACAACTTACTGAACAGCATGCTCTTATTTAGTGGCCAATAATACTGTAATTCATATTTTTAATTAATTTAGATATTTGTATGCTTCCAAATGCTTAATTTCGGACCAAACAAATTGGAGTCTATGGTTTAAAAAAAAAAAAATCTGTGATCCGCTAAAGCTAAAATATTTTAAGCAGGATGTGGGACGCAAATATATTGTACATACAAACACACATACATAAGCACATACACCCAATTATTCATACATATATACATACATACGTACACTCAAATGGAACAAGGGATTACATTTTCAGGCTGATCCAGATGATTTTCACTACGTTACCTTACGTTTTCGTTGCAAGCTTCAACTTCTGTGTGTGTATAGTAGTAGTTCTGCCTCCACCCACAGAGACACAGATAGTGGATGACTGATAAGAGGCTTTACTCCATTCCGCTATGAATAATTCAAAAACTTCTGGGGTGGATTTTGATTAAACTTTCAATAAATATCCAAAATGGAATAAGGAACGGAAGCTTACATATTAATGTATACCGAGTATTTTTTGGTACCGGTTTCTAATTACTGCATGAGGATTCTGAAGATTCTGGACTAACAATACTGGTATCTGTATTCTTTGTTCCTGCAGCTGACCAATGTAATTATGACACACTGTCAAGTAGACAAACAGCAACACGGCAAGTCACGTAAGACAGAGTCCATCAGCCGCTAGAAAGTATGTGCGGCGCGCTTGAGGCCAAAATGCATCCGTAAAAATTCACACAGGCCAAATGGGGTGATGACCGCTGTCTTTGGGATATCAGAGGGGTGGGCCGGCACCTGATGATAGCCTCGAATGCGATCTACTTTAGAAAAAACAGTTTTGCCAGCCAGGTTGGCGGAAAAATTCTGTATGTGGGGGACTGGATAACGGTCCAGAGTCGTCGCATCGTTGAGCCTGCGCATGGTGGCCAACCCCCTCCAGGCTTCTTCACCATGTGGAGGGGCGGCGGATACGAGCTGTCTGAGCACTTGTACGAGCAGAACGTAATCGCATCCACCAAGCGCCTGTTTTTCACGTCCACAAGAAGCTCGAAAGCACAGAGAAAATCTGCATCACTTTACCAGTCACAAAGTTTTAACTGAAACGCTGTCCACCAAAACACAACACAAAATCATTGAAATATGTCAGGAAAAAAGCAAAAACATATTCATCAGTTGTATATATAGATCACCTAAGTCAAGTATAGAAACATTTGAAGAATGGATCAAGGCAACTTACATGGACAATGGTCAAATAATAATGTTCTTATGTGGTGACTTTAATATTGACTTATTGAACCCCAACAAGCAAAAGTCTATTGATGACTTCATTGATACAATGTACAGCATCAGTCTATATCCTAAAATCACAAAGCCAAGCAGAATCACAGCACACTGTGCCACGCTTATTGATAATATTTTTACCAATGATTTTGATAATAACACTACAAGTGGTCTACTTATAACCGACGTTAGTGATCATCTGCCAGTTTTTACAATATATGATGGAAACTACAAGAAGAACATGGAAGACAAAAGGACATTTCGAAGACTATGCACAGAGAAGAGGATGACTGCCTTCAAAATTGAGCTACAAAAGCAAGATTGGGACAATGTGTATAATGAAAAAGAGGTTGATGGAGCATATGAACATTTCTTAAACAAGTTCATAATACTTTATGACAAACATTGTCCATGGATACAACTCAGTAACAAGCAGAGAAAGAATAATCAACCATGGATGACAAAAGGATTAAAAAATGCTTGTAAGAAGAAGAATACACTATATAGAAAATGTATAGCACAAAGAACTATAGAGGCAGAAATTAAGTACAAAAAGTATAAAAACAAGTTAACAGACATACTACGATCATGTAGAAAAGAATATTACAGTGAATTATTGGACAGGAACAAAAATAATATGAGAGCAACATGGGGCATCCTCAATAGCATTATTAAAAATGGAACTAAGAGGGACTACCCTCAATACTTCTTAGATGAAAATAAAAAAAATGACAACATAAAGGAAGTAGTTGAAAGCTTCAATAATTATTTTGTAAATATTGGACCAAAATTGGAAGAAAGGATTCCAGACCCAGTTCCAATTGAGGACTATAATGATACCATAGAGCGAAATCCCAACTCCATGTTCCTCAGTAATGTGACACAGGAGGAAATAGTTACAATCGCAAAAAAATGTAAATCTAAGACTACAACTGATTGTAACGGAATTGATATGGAAACGATAAAAAAGGTTATTGAAGAGATCTCAGGACCATTAATGTATATTAGTAACCTATCATTTCAAACAGGTACATTTCCAAACAAAATGAAAATAGCTAAAGTTGCACCAATTTATAAGACTGGAGACAAACATCAATTTACAAATTATAGACCTGTTTCTCTACTTCCACAATTTTCTAAAATTATTGAACAACTGTTCAATAACAGATTAGAAAGTTTCATAAATAAAAATAGAATACTCGAAGAGAACCAATATGGATACAGAGCTAATGTTTCAACTTCAATGGCTTTAATTGAAATTACAGAAGAAATTACCAATGCAATAGATAGTAAAAAATGTGCGGCAGCGGTTTTTATGGATCTAACTAAAGCATTTGACACAATTAATCACAATATTTTAATCAAAAAACTAGAACGATATGGCATCAGAGGGTTAGTCTTAAACTGGATAAGAAGTTATCTAACGAACAGGAAACAATACGTGAAGCTAGGCGAACACACGTCTACAACGCTAAATATATCCTGTGGTGTACCTCAGGGATCAATACTAGGACCTAAATTATTCAATCTCTATATAAATGACATTTGTAAAGTTACAAAAGATTTAAAGTTAGTATTATTTGCGGATGATACAACAGCGTTTTGTTCAGGAGAGAACACACAGGAGATAATACAAATAATAACAGAAGAAATTAACAAATTAAAAAGATGGTTTGACAAAAACAGACTATCGTTGAATCTTAGTAAAACTAAAATAATGCTATTTGGTAACAGTAGAAGAGAAAGTCAAACACAAATACAAATAGACGGAATAGAAATTGAAAGAGTAAATGAAACCAAATTTCTAGGTATAATGATTGATGATAAATTGAACTGGAAATCTCACGTAAAAAATATACAACATAAAGTTGCAAGAAACACGTCAATAATGAATAAAGCAAAACATGTTCTAGACCAAAAATCCCTTCATATTCTCTACTGCTCACTAGTGTTACCATATCTGAGTTACTGTGTAGAAATATGGGGAAATAATTACAAAAGTACAGTTCATTCATTAACGGTGTTACAAAAAAGATCAGTTAGAATAATACATAATGTTGGATATAGAGAACATACAAACCCTTTATTTATTGAATCAAAAATACTGAAATTCCACGACATAGTGAATTTGCAAACAGCTGAAATTATGCACAAAGCAAACTATAACCTGCTACCCAAGAATATACAACAATTCTTCTCAAAAAAAGAGGAGAAATATAATCTTAGAGAAAAACGTAATTTAAAACATTTGTTTGCACGTACAACACTTAAGACCTTCAGTATATCAGTATGTGGAATTAAATTATGGAATGGATTAAGCAAAGCAATCAAACAACGTACTAATATGATACACTTCAAGAAACTCTTCAAACTTAAAGTGTTTACAAAGTACAAAGAAGAAGAACCATGACAAACATTCTCAATTTATTTCATCCATCCATTCATTCATTCTTAAAGTAATCTTACTTATCTCATCATATGAAATATGACTTACTTCACCAATTATTATTATTAAATTCTTACTATTATTTATTTATTTATTTTTATTGTGATTACTTATGGAGTTTATTGTGAAAAAATTGTGAACAGGAAGTGAACAAAAAGTTTTGCAACTGTTATGTAAAGAAAAGGGGTAGGATTAAATAAGCTCTGCTTCTTCCTACTCCTTTTCGAACATGTTGAAAAGAGAAACTGGAAATTGTGATGTATCATGTTGTATGCTTGCATGTTCGAAATAAACTCAAACTCAAACTCAAACAACTCCACATACCGTGTGCCATAAGAGCGGATAGGGCTGCTATTGGCCGCTTCCATAGTGGCGCCATGGGACTCAGAAAGCACGTCCAACCTTGATGCTGGCAGGACGCTCCTCTGCTCACCAGTGTCACACACAAACCGTCGTCCGGAGAGGGAGTCCTGCATAAACAGCAGCTTGCCAGCATCGCCGACGCTGGCGTGTCTCGGCGGTGGTCCACTGAAACTGCACGGGGGACGGCACTGAACCTTGCATAGAAAAAACAAAGTCCAGAACCCAGAAGCCGCCTGGGGTGGTGCAGCAGCAGCAACGAGAGTGGAAGTATCTGCCATGGGTCTTTCTGCCCCAGCCGGAAAGAATGCAGCCACATAGGTCGGTTGGGAGGCTAAAAAGAACTTGTCTGCTTCAGCAGCAAGTTCGCGTGTTGGCTAAAGCAGCCCGCACCTGAGAAGGCAGGAGTCTCAGGAAAAGCTGCACGAAGAGGAAACCAGCCCTGTGCTCACCTAAGAGGTCTAGCATTTTGTCCATAAGTTCAGAGAACTTGCAACCGCCAAGAAAAGAGGCAGGTAGCTCTCTCCGTGTCAGAAAGTTTGAATGTCTTTAAGAGGTGAGCCTTCAACGTGAGATACTTGTTGCCCTCCTGGTGGACGCGTAAGGACGCAAACCCCTCAGAGGGAGGAAACGACGTAATAGAATTTCATGTCGTCCTCAGTGAGACCACGCAGCACAAACTGTGCTTCGGCCCAGGCAAACCATGCAGTCGCGGAAGATTCCCAGAACCCAGGCAGCTTCAGTGAAACCGCATTCGCCGTCATGGTCGATAATATTCACTGAATGCATTCAGTGAATCACAAGTGTTGCGCTTGTAACGCGAAAGCAAGAAAACTTAATATAGTTTGACACACAAAAGTGTGCGTCGTTTAATCACAGAAAGAGAAGTGTGTTTGTACATAAAAACGACTCAAAATGGCGATCACAACAAACCCTCAACTGTGGGTAAAACTCTGACGGCCACTTAAAGGGGCTGCACCAAATTACTCACTCTTAACTGCATATATGAATGGTAAACAAGAACAACATTGTTATGTGCACAATAGAACAATGGCAGTGAATAAAGACGACACAGTCAAATAAACAGGTGTGGTGAATTATGTCCCTAAAGCAACCGCTACAATACTACCGATAAGAGTACCGATAAACACCGGTATCGATAAGGAATATTGATAAGAATATGGTACAGATAAAATCGGAACGATATTCATCCCAGTAGGGCCAAGCGACAGTCTGAGTGCTTTTCGTGTTGCACTGTAACTAACAGTACTGATGTGAAGCAGAGCTAGTACTGCATGTTTGTTTTCTGTCAATCCAACATTCTTCTCACTTGCCAACTGAATTTTAAGCTTTTTGTAGTAGTAAAAACAGTTTTTACTGAAGTCTTTGCTGTCCACAAAGACTTTGAGTATGATCAGAGCTCCTGGTTGATGAGCTATCATTCACCGTTTGAACCAAAGTGCTTTTTAAATCATACTGTGTATTTCATGATGAATATACAATATATGAATACATACTTACTTTCATCTTCATCAGAAGAGCATGTGTGTTTTCCACTCAGCCTCTTGAAAAGAGAGCGCATCACGTTAGCGCTGCCGAAGTGCTTAAAGCGTGCCTGCATGTTCTCATGGTACCATTCCAGCGTCCCAATCTTTAGGACCCTTTGGACATAAATGAAAAAAATCAATGACGAGATGGAAGTATCCAAAAATAAGATGGAGGCTGTTATGTTAATTTTTTTTCTGTTGCTCTCCTTTATGTTGTCTATGGATGCTCAGTTCATTGTATTATCAGGGCTTTCAATCAATTGCAATTGGACTGTTCAGTTTGTTTTAGAAGATGTTTCGCCTCTCGCCCAAGTAGGCTTAATGTTGTCTGTAGTTCTTTCACTCGCTGTTCTTTGTGTATCTTCCCCGGATGATAATGATCGTATTAGTTTATTTCAAACAGGCATACTGTACAATTACAATATGGTAGATCACATATTTCCAGTTTTTCATTACTGCATGCACGAAAAGTAGAAGGAAAAAGTGGAGCTTATTTATTCCTGCCCCTTTTCCATTTCATAACAATTTCTAAAACATTTGTTTTTGTTACATATTGAGCAGAGGAAGTGAACAAACAAATAGATAAATAAATAATAATTAAGTAAACAAATAAATAAATTGTTAAAGTTCTCATGAATAAATAGTTCTTTATGTGTGTGAATGGGTGAGTGTGATTTAAAATGTAAAGCGCAATATAAATACAGACCATTTACGATTTACTGTTTCACATTATTAAATAAATAAGACGTCAAGATGCTGATTAGATTTATTCGTTTTATTTTGTAAAAACTTAAAGTTTGAACGTTTTGCCCCCAGTTGGTTAAGTAACTTCTTACCTAGTTCAAATCCAACCCTCTGTTGCTATACTGTTCAAATGTTTTAATTAAGCTATTATGGTTAATCGTGTCAAATGCTCTAGTTAGGTCCATAAACACTGTAGCTGCACACTGTTTATGATTTATTGCATTGGTAATTGGGGGCAGCACGGTGGAACAGCATGTTCTCACGCAGTCACAGGTTTCCTCCGGGTACTCCGGCTTCCTTCCATTTCCAAAGACATGCCTCTGGGGATAGGTTGATTGGCAACACTAAATTGGCCCTAGTGTGTGAATGTGAGTGTGAATGTGAGTGTGAATGTTGTCTGTCCATCTGTGTGGGCCCTGCGATGAGGTGGCAACTTGTCCAGGGTGTACCCCGCCTTCCGCCCGAATGCAGCTGAGATAGGCTCCAGCATCCCCCGCGACCCCGAAAGGGACAAGCAGTAGAAAATGGATTGTCCGGATTAAAATGTTTTCAATGATTTAAGATAATTTTAAAATGTAGGAAACAGGTTTATACTTTGTATAAATGGTATATGTATATAATATGAATATTTTATATGCATAATATATAAATATATTATGTATATAAATATATGTTGTTTGTCTTTAGTCTTTTACATTTCAAAAATGTTTGGTCTTTTTATTTTGTTTTTTGAAGATCCCTGTTTGAAATGATAGGTTGCTGATATACGTTAAGATCACATGACTTAAGGTGTCTGACGGAATAACAAGGCTCAGCTACAGCCACTTGACAGTTCCCTGCAAACTATTCTCAAGCCGCAGGATGACGTGGGGTCAAACGTCTTTTCGTGCCTTTTTCAACATTTCCGGTCCCTAAATGGCTGTCAAGGTGTGCCAACTTGTCGGATTACCTCCTCAGATTTCTTTTGTCCAGGTAAGATGCATGATTTATGATCTACAATAAACTTTCAGGGAGCAAGGAAGCAAGAAAGCAGCAGATCACTCAATGATTTAACCATAGGGACACACGGTAGTGATCACGTTGCTGCTATAAATAGTTTGTCTGCGTTAGCACTTGTAGTAACAATATCACTAATATTTGGTTCATATTCAAATCACAAAATGTAAATTGAGTATTGTTGGTACTTTTTGAATGGTTATTTACTGGATTTTATGGGAGAAATAGAGGACTTCCCATCAGCTCCGCTGTAAGCGGACTTTTATTTAGGTTTATTTTTTATCTCTTCATAATGATTGTGAACTATAGGCAAAATTTAAAAAAAAAAGTATAGTTCACCTTTCACACTCCATTGTGGTTTAGATCAGGGTTTCTTAACCTTTTTGATCTTAGGGCCCAACGTTTTCACTACAGAGGGACCTGTGGCCCATTTGAATATTAACACTCAATTAGTCATCTTACTTTTGATTTGAACCAGATTCAATAATTCTATACATTCTGCCTACAGTTTACAACTTTTTCAATTGATATGTTGTGTGTTAATGTGTTAATCACAAAGATTATTACCTAAATTAACATAAACTGGCGTGTCTCGGTGAGTAGAGCGGCCGTGCCAGCAACCTGAGGGTTCCTGGTTCGATCCCCAGCGTCCGCTATCCTAGTCATGTCCCTTGTGTCCTTGAGCAAGACACTTCCCCCTTGCTCTTAATGGGTTGTGGTTAGGCCCTGCCTTGCATGGCAGCTCCCGCCATTCATGTGTGAATGGGTGAATGTGGAAATAGTGTCAAAGTGCTTTGATTACCTTGAAGGTAGAAAAGCGCTTTACAAGTATAACCCATTTACCATAAACTTAGGCTTAGGTCAGGCTGATTATAAAAATAAGTACTAACCAAATATACTGCATTAGAAGGGACTCATAAATAACTGACAGGAAATACATTTACATACAATTACACTGTGCCGAAATAAATAAATTTAACAATTATGTACCCTGCCTTCTGCCCAAGTGCAGCTCGGATAGGCTCCAGCCTCCCAGCGACTCAGAGAGGGACAAGAGTTAGAAAATGAATGGATGTTTCTAAACTATGATTACGAAACACCAGTCTAGGTAATATGTATTGGAAATGCTTTGGTGTAAATGTTGAAATTTTTGCAAGATGTTTGTGCAGGCGTCCCTGTTAGATTGCAAATGAAACCACGCCCACTCTCTCCAAAAGCATAAATGTATCTTTTCAAAATGTACACAGTTAAAAATATATCCTGAAAACGAACGGCAGCGCTATTTATTTTCCATTGACGGTCGAAAATAAACTTTATATATAGTATATAGATTCTTTGGTCACTACAGGTACATCTGCCCACTCTCAAATCGAAAGAGCTTTATAAAAAAAAATGCATTTATGTCCCTTATTGTTGGTGTTGTTGTACACATGTCAAGATTAGATGGAAATAATACTTTATCTTACCTTTTCTTGTGTTTCCTCAAACCAATCAGTAATGTCGCAATAACGATTTTTTTTGGTCTGAGTTTAGCGGCTAATGCAACCCGTAATTACTTGGCCATGTTGACAAAATAATTCCTGTTTAAAATGTTGTGGACAAATAAACGCAACAGTATTTATTTTGTAGACATCAGAGCAACAATGTGTAACCCATATTTAAACTATCCATTGAAAACATTGCATACAGTGCAAAGACTTTTATTGTGGAGGGTTACTTCCTGCCGCTCACTTCCTTTTAAGGAAGTGCTGCTCCCTTCACCACCCCCTCCCGTATCTGCTGTGGCTGCGGTGCTGTGAGAAGCGCTTGAGAAGAAACTTGCAATATCTTCTCATTCTCCCACTTTGTATACTTCATAATTAGGTGAGTCTTTTGCCAGTCATTTGTAATTGAACTTGTGATTTAATTTGTAATTGAAATTGTGATTTAATTTGTAATTGAACTTGTGATTTAATTTGTAATTTAACTTGTAATTTAATTTGTAATTGGTCCATGATTGAGTTTTATCACTTTAGATAAGAAATCATGATCTGTATTAGAAATGTATTATGAATGTTCATTTTAATTGGACTCATGATTGTATATTAATCAACATGGTTAATTTTGTCATATCAATTGGTTTATTAGTACAAATAATTAGTCATTCTGGACAATGGAATGCTTACATTATGCTTTCAAGTACATATATAATGTACTTTGCTAGTGAAGAGGTAACTAGATTACTCACTTTGTTTTTTGGACTTTTAGGTCAGGTTTTTTTTCCGGGAAGGAATACCCGTTGACCCAAACAACCTGAGCTCCCTATCCACTTTCAAACTCAACTCAACAAATGGCGAGCTAAACAACTACGCGGTAGGACAAGCATTTTTTTTCTCCTCCGCGGCGAACCTTGTGGATTACTTTTGTTTTTGAACTGAACTTTTGGACTGACGCGAAAGCGTTTGCATACCTTTTGAACTGAACTGTGAACTAGTTCCGAGAAAGCAGCAGGACTGCATCTTGTATTTTTGTTTTGGGCATTTTTTTTTTTTTCCTATTGTGTCATTTGTGGCATTTATATTCTTGTTCAATACATTTAATGCAGTCGAAACCAAAATAACTAGTTGTCGTCATCTTTCATACCACAGGCTCCTAGACGAACCATCTTCTGTCACACTGTTTACATTCTTAACCTGCCTAGCCCATGCTGGCGTTACAAATGCATAGCATGAAACACAAATAAATAACAGTAGGGACTGCAGAGGCTAGCACACATAACATTTTGACCCTACTACGCATTACAACATTTTCTACACCTTTTTATTGACGTGAAAAGAGTCAGATTATAATCAATGTTTTTTTTTTCATTAAACTTTTATTCAACACTTAACATAATTTTGTGTTATGTATTATGTGCATATGTTCCAGGAAAATACCCCGCCAGGATTTGATCTTAATATGTCTGCTTACCAGCCCAGCACTGTAAACTACGGGGGACAGTAGTGACTACGATTCCATGCGCTAAATTATTCAGACTTGTCAAATAGTTTGGCTCTAAAGAAGCATTCTACAACCCATGGAAACACCTTAATCTGATCATGTTTGGCTTTTGAGAAAACTGACTAACACACCAAGATTAGGCGATTGGAAACCAGGGGCCGTACTTATCAAGCTTCTTAGAGTGCCATTTTACACTTAAGTCCTGAGAATTTGCGAAATTTAGTCCTACTCTCAAACTTAAGAATAAAAGCTTTTTATCAACGTTCTAGAATCACTCCTACTCTCCACGATATTTAAGAGACCTTCAGAGGTGTCTTAAGTGGTTAGGAGTTGCCAGCAGGGGATGCCACTGAGGCGAGAGAGACGTGCGCGAACGTTCAGGAAACGGAACAATGTTGTTGTTTTTTTTGATGACGAGCAGCTAATCAAACGGTATCGTTTAGACAGAGCGGATATTATTTTTGTCACAGATTTAATACTTTTCGATTCCTTGTTGATTTCTGCATGTGTCTGCAGTGGGCTAGTATATATAGAGCCACCCACACCAGTTTCAAATTAGTTGCCTAATTAATGAATTGGAAAGAAAATGTTATGACAGTAGCGTATGTGTGTGGCCGTGAGGTGAGTGACGTCAGTGAGTGTGTGGGCGATAGAAGAGAGGGAGCGGTAGCGTGAGTGCCGGCGGGGACTAGTTTGTTTTGTATTATTTTGTAGTTTATTGTCAAAATATACACTCCCATTGTCCACTTAAATATTTCCAAGATATTTCTTTATTCTTAGACAACGGATTCCATTCCGTGATTGGTCATTTCTATGGACACAGAAATTACGTCACCTAAAATTCCGTTTACGGCACATAGTAATGTCGTAATTCAGCTCTGAGTGTGACACTTAAGATTCAGTCCTACACTTCGCTGAAAGTGTGAGTAAGACGCTTAATAACTAACTTTTAAGTGCAGCTTTCAGCGAAGAATTCATTTACTCTTAAGTCAACTCTTAGCAGACTTCTTAGGAGTAATTCTAAGAAGCTTGATAAGTACGGCCCCAGATCTCTCGAGTGGGTGTGGGTTGCCGGAGGGCCCCAGTCTCAACGCACGGGATACAACCTGGAGGCAGATACCATTCAATAAAAACAATTGGAATGAAATGGAAACCAAATTAAAAATACGAAGCATTTTGAAGTGCATTGATGGGAGAAAAAAAACCCCTGAGAGGTAGCTAAGGAAATGGAAAATTCCATCTTAATAGAAGAGAATGAAGCAGGAACTGTACTGTATATTATAAGGCAAGGAATAATGCATACACAAACCTCTTCACGCTGTATTTATGCAATCCAAATTGATTAACAATAACTGTATTCTATAAAAGTGGCAAACTTGTCCAGAACAATAACAATTGCCTGGGCAAGAACGGTCTTTTCATTTGGTCTTTCCATCAATCCATACAGCCTTTGAATGAACTCTGAGACATTCGAAAGTTTTGTTTCCATGATTGTCCGTCCGAAAATTGCTCGAAACAACTCTCTCCCGCCAGTCTTTCTTGATGCTTTCTGCTATTTAACATCCGCATGGTCATTAGAGACGTTATATTTGTAATCTGTCTCAATATTACAATGGACATAAGGTATAACAAGAGCTGTGCTGTTGACTTGTAAAGAGCCGCAGATGCCTTGTTATGGTGTGATGCCAAAGTCAACTGGAAAAGCAATACATTAATCCACGCTAAAAGGAAATAAGTGCCACCCCAGTGTACTGGAAGCACATTGCGTATGATCAATTGCTTGAATTTACGTGATGTCACATCCAGCTCACCTCCTGCTCAATAAAAATGGTGCCATTTAGCCTCTCTTGAAGGGAAATGCCCTATGCTTGCGTTGTTTTCAGCTGTACGAACCAATCAAATCGCGAAAAGATAAACATTTCTTCAGTTATTTGAGAAGTAATCATAAAGGGCGGAAGAGTGCAAGATTTTACAAAAGACGACAAGAAAAGTGGCATGCACTGCAGTCAAAGGGAGCAGTCGAAGAACGCGTAAGTTTGCTGTGACTATTTTGTTTAGGGTTTGTTTGATATATTTTTAATGTACTTTATTTGTTAGTATTTTCCATTGAAGTATCATCTTGATATTGTTTGTATTTTAATGTTTAACAAATAGAAACTAGAAAGTCATGGTCACAGATGCTTTGTCAGGAAAGGTATTTCTACGTCTCCCCTCTTGTTTATTTTGTATACAAATGCGTCAGAGTAAATATGACAACAGGACAAAAATCAAATATGGTCATGATTCAATAATTGATAGTTTGTTAAATAGATATGCAGTCACGGGTGTCAGCTGTCGGGTGCTACATAGTTTAGTTTTCAGAATTAGTTTGTTTACAAGAGTTAAATCATGAAATGCAACGTTACCGGATCAAAAACAATGCATATTTATCCGGTAGAGTCTTGATACCAATTTCCATGACCCAGTCACTAACAAACAAGTTGTAACCATCCATGCTTTTCCAAACTGTCATCTGTTTTGTCACGTATAATGATGTATGGAGCACAAGATAGTTTGATATGTCTTGGAACTCCACCGACGTATAATCTTGATATCATTCGACAAATCTTTTTTTGATAAAGTATAGAGATCTATTCCATTGCATAGCTAGATGTTTTGCTTGTATCTGCTTTTTTCAGAAAGATCTAGGCCCCCTACAGAGAACAAAGTATGATGGGCTTTCAAGAATGACCTGAGAGGTCAAATTTGGGACAATATATAGAGCGAAAATTATGTAGATGATGCATATGGTAATTTTATTTTTTTTTCTTTGAGAATGGTTAATGACAAACATTATCCATTGAAACAAATTAGTATGAAGCAAAAGAAAAACAATCAACCATGGATGACAAAAGGAATGAAAAACGCTTGCAACAAGAAGAATACATTACATAGAACATTTATAACACAAAGACAATCTAACTGACATACTATGAACACAAGAATATTACAGTCAATTATTAGACCGGAACAAAAAGAATACGAGAGCAACATGGGGCTAAGAAGGATTACCCTTCATTTAATTTTTCATTTATTCATTTATTTCAGGCAATGACATTAAAAAAAAAAAAAAGTATGGTATAGGGACGGTATAGCTCGGTTGTTAGAGCGGCCGTGCCAGCAACTTGAGGGTTGCAGGTTCGATCCCCGCTTCCGCCATCCTAGTCACTGCCGTTGTGTCCTTGGGCAAGACACTTTACTCACCTGCTCCCAGTGCCACCCACACTGGTTTAAATGTAACTTAGATATTGGGTTTCACAATGTAAAGCGCTTTGAGTCACTTGAGAAAAAGCGCTATATAAATGTAATTCACTTCACTTCACTTCACAAGGTAGACAATACATAATATAAATTAATATGATGCAAAAGGTAATGTACAGTATGTAAGCATGATTGTCCAGTTTTGCCTGAAAGGGAGTGGGAAGAAAATAATATATTTAATCCCACACCCAGTTCACCATTCAGTGATTAATACATTGAGTTTCACTGTTACTTTGTTTAAGGATTATACAAATATTGTATCATAGTGGCATTACCACAGGTAACAATTATTACACTGTATCAACAATTTGTATCAACAATGTAGGAAGAAGGAATATACCAACAATGGTAATAGACAACATAGCAATAATGGTAAGGAAACAATGAGCACATGTTAACACTTTGAGACAGAGTACAACAGGAGGTCAAATTAAAGACCCTCATCTCTATATTTGATCTAGACCCGATGTTTGTATAATAGTTTAAATCGATTAATAGTTTGGCATTGCTTGTGTTGTAAGTCCAGTTTGTTCCATGGTTTTACTCCGCATACAGACACACAAAAACGTTTACGAGTGGTTTGAGCTCTCGGCAATGAGAAATATCGAAAGCCTAGTCTTATAAAAAAATGTTGTAGATTAGGCTGCAATATTTTTTTTTTTTTTAAATTTTTATTTTAAACAACATAAAAAAAGACACAAGATACACTTACCATTAGTGCATCAACCCAAGAAAACCCTCCCTCCCCCATTCACACTCGTCCACACTCATTTAAACAAAAGGGGCCGTCTCTTTCTGTTATAAAAAAAAAAAAAATCTTCTGGTTCCTACAATATAGAATAATACAGTCTGCAAGGGATACAGTCTCTAGAGCACACATGATTGTGTGTGGTGCTGGTCCATTAACATTTTCATTAATTACTATCTTTTATGTAATTGTTTTTATATTGATTTACTTTCAAACAAAACAAACAAAGGACCTTAACTTCACCAGACCGGGTTGTCAATGAAATCAGATTGTTCAAAATGGTTCTTAAAACCAGGTCCAGTTCAGATAACGTCCAGATTGGGCTCAGCAACACACACCTTCACCCTACACCAAAAACCAGGGAACACAACAGGTTGCATACAATCCACATACAAAAATAAATTTTCAAATTAAGCACCCATGTACAGTCCAGATCACATCCAAGTCGAACTCAGCAACACACACCTTCATTTATGTACACTTAAAATAGGGAATGCAACAACAGATTGCATAACATATATAAACAAAATTACATTTTCAAAATAAGCCTTTGAGGACTTCCCATCTTTTTTTATGTTTTTTGGCATCATTATCGTTTAACCATATAATTTTCTAAAGTAAAAAAATACTGAATAAATGTTTTAAAGAAAGAAATACTAAGTGAATATCTGTTTTTGGCCTTAAAAATAAACCTTTTACCGAGTACTATAATTAAATTGACTAAATCATGACTGTCAATGAACTCTCCTAAAATAACAGAAACCACATCAAGCTTCATAAACAAACCAATCTTTAAACACATTTTTTCAACTTCCACCCAAAACGAAGACACAATATGACAATACCAAAACAAATGTAGGGTGGATTCAGGCTCCTGACAACAAAATCGGCAATCATCTGACTCTGTCATATTCCATATTTTTAACATTTTTCCCGTGGGTAGGAAGTTATGATTTTAATTTGAAAATAACGATTTTGCACATCGATAGTGGTTTTGTAGATTAATTTGAATATTGCATCCCACGGCAACGGGCAGTCAAAGAAGTCCTCCCATTTTCCATATGTGTTGTATGGGGCAGCCCTCAAAGATTTCTTTATTAAATAAAACTTATATATTTTTCTATTTATTTTAGTTCCTTTTTGCCAACTAGAATTTCTTATTAAGGGTTTACAAACTAATAATTTAGTAGTTCCATAATTAATTTGTTTCCATCTTTTCCCAATGACTCCAGTTAGTTGATTAAATGAAAAGCTTGAACAAGCATCACCATACAAAGTTGTACATTCATCATATTTCATAATTTTACCATTCTCATTGATAATGTCATTGACAAAAATGATTCCTCTTTCAAGCATATTTTTCCAAAAGAAAGGCTTTCCATCTATTACAATATTAGAGTTCATCCATATAGGCGGCAATAATTTGTTAAGTGCTTTATATACGATTATTAATGTATTATATTTAACAAGGTCATCATATTTGAGCAACTTTGATTGCATAAACAGAGTATGAGTATGTTCTAAAAACCAACATTGTGAAAGATCCGCACTGCTCTTTTCTGTAATATGATCAGAGGATTAATTGTGTTGTGGTAAGACCCTTGGGGGACACCACAAGCAATGCCAAGAGTATCAGATACATATTGACCAATTTTTACAAACTGTACCCTCCCTGTTAAATAACTTTTTAACCAGTCTCCAGCCAGCCCCCTAATTCCATATCTTTCCATTTTATCTAGTTGAATTGAATGATTAATGGTTGTTAAGTTCCACTCTTTTCCTCCAAAAAGGACCCACGGACAACTCACGATTTCCAATTGATCAACTTTTATTTTTTCCAACTTGAAGAATTGTTGGTTTCTTTACAGTTTATCTTCAAAATCGTCAGTAGGTTGTAAACCTTTAAACCACATAAACAAAGATGTTAATGTCATTACACAGGTATTTTCAAACAACTTTTTACAAATGCTTTTAAACTTCTGAATAATGTTTTAAACTTTCTATATAATGTTTTAACTTTTAGCAAAACATGACTTTATCCTTTACTTTGCATTAATATTTTGTACTTTTAATCTTTAAACATTTGCCATTTTAGCTTAAGCTTCAAACTTTTACATGTGCTTTAAACAATTTGCTTTTAACTGGTCAAACACAGTATGAAATCAAAGCTGAAAAGGTAAATGCAGTGGTACAATTTGAAGCCAGCAGTTCAAACAAACAAATGAAGAAAGTTCAGTAAGCTAATTAACAAACTTGCAGGTATAATTGAAGCTTAACAAACAAAGCATTTCGATAATCATTAAATGAAAAAGCATATTCACTGACCATTGGTGTGTTTGAAAACTTGAGTGGATCTTGCGGTTGTGGCTGCTTGCTGCTATTCTTTCCATGGAGGTTGCTTGGTGCATGAGTGACTGAACCTAATTGGCGGCCATTTTACCTTGGCATTCTGGGAATTGTAGTTTGAACTGATGTTGACCATGTTTACTGACACTTCTGAGTTTTTAACTCAACACCTCCCACTTGGCCTCATGGTTTCTAAACCCAATGAGGTCACAGGTCCTTCACTCCTTTGTTCTTCAGTGGGAATTAGAATGACAAGGCACCTGACATCTCTAAGAAGGGTAGTGACTGGGATTTTGTGCTTGAGCTTCTTGGTTCTTGTTGTTGGTTTGTCTTTGTCAGTTTCCTTCCTGATGGGGACAGGATAGCTGGGAAAGGTCCTCACAAGCACATCTTCGAGCTCTTTGCCAGTCAACCCAGCCTGCTTGGGTGTTGTCGCCTCCCACTTTGGCTGTTTTGGGTTTGACTTCCTCTTCAGCCACTGCTCGGCAGCTTGATGTGTCCAGACAATAACTCTGACCAGTCTGGTCAGGCTACTGTAGTAGAATTTCTGACCTTTGACCTATATTTCATGTCTGTCAAGAATGTACGCTCATTTAATTTCTCTTCTATTCTGTGCCATTGAATGAACCGGGTGTGGGACAAAAGTGAATATTAAGTCGTGCCAACCTGTCTACAGAATGTTTTGATTGTTTAAGTATGATTAAGGAATCCAAGGATGTTGCAAAAACAAACATGACGCACGAGAAAAAAACAGTGACGCACAAGAGACAGATAAAAATGGCAGGAGACCGGGACTCGAGAGAGATTGCTTTTTGTGAGTCCTCCGGAGGACGTTTGTGTGTCTGCATGGGTCACTGTTTTTTTCTCGTGCGTCATGTTTGTTTTTGCAACATCCTTGGATTCCTTAATCATACTTAAACAATCAAAACATTCTGTAGACAGGTTGGCACGACTTAATATTCACTTTTGTCCCACACCCGGTTCATTCAATGGCACAGAATAGAAGAGAAATAAAATGAGCGTACATTCTTGACAGACATGAAATATAGGTCAAAGGTCAGAAATTCTACTACACTACTGAATCTTTTTTCGTCCACAACATGTTTAACCCAGCCAGTGGACTTCCTTCTTGGCACAGTGGGTTTTGCCTCTTGAGTGGGACTTTTGTTTTCCTGAGTGGCCAGTGGGTCTTCTTCCTGCTGACTCATATTAGTTTGAGCTCTGGTGAGTGCAGCTGAGAATGCCCCTTGAAGAAGATCTTTGCCAACTCGCATCTTCTTTCTCTTGGAAAAGTTCACTGCGGTCAGCATGCACATCTTGTCTTTGTCCACTTGGTAGCCGATGTCCAGGGCTTTGTTCTCTCCTTCCCTCATTTGGTTTGGAAGAATGAGGGTTTTCTCTGGCTCCGGCTCTAGGACATCTGCTTCAGTTAACTTCCTCCCACTTTGCCCTGACCGGACCCCTGGTTTGAGGAAAAAACCTCCAGCTTTTAAGACCTCTTCATCTCCTGCTGTGATTTGGTCAAGTCTGTTCAGGTCATTGTGGGAGGTCAAGAGGTCATCCGCATAACTGTCCTCTTCAATGACTCTGCGTTCATCCTGCAGGTGAGCAAAGTTGGGCAGGCTTGCTGTCCTCACAAGCACATCTTCTTGGGGTAGCCAGGCTGGCTCAGTTGCTGGAAGTGTGATTTCCTGATATCGGACAGCAGCAGTTCTCATGGAGCGAGCAAAGTGGGTTCTTGACCCATATGCTGCAACTTCTACTTCTTCGAGCAAGTCAGGGTGTGCTCTACCAACTGTCTTTCCAAGTGGGCTTTCCCACAAAACAAGGTCACCGATGACTTTTAGTCTTTGGGGTGCGAGTCTTCCCTCGCGATGGCTTATGAGAAATTCAACTTCTTCTGGTCTTTTTAACTCTTTGAGCTGGACATCTGGGAAGAAGCTTTTTAACTTTTCAGGTTGAATTGCTTGATGGACTTTAGCAATTTCCTCCAGGCCGTAGCAGACAAGTTGATGTGCTCGTTCAGTTCCTTTGAGAGTCTTTACTCTGACCTTCAGGAGGTACCGTTTTGTGTTGACTTTCATGGTCATTCCTCAAACTCCATGTACAACCAGAGTTACGTCTTCACTTCTCAGGCCCAGTCTTTTGGCAGCTTTGTGAAATATATATATTTGTGTCGGATCCTAGGTCTATTAGTGTGCCGATCTTCTAACCGGCATTTGCTGTTACCAACATCAGCATCATGATCACAGGCAATTCAGTCAGCCCAGTCTCCTCCAGCAGTTCAGACTGGCCTGCTGATTTGAGTGTCACTGAGGCTCTGTTTGTGAATGCCTTTCTGCACTGCTCTGCCAGTTCTGGGGTAAGTTGTGAAAAGAAGGCCTCCTGTTCCTCTGTGAATTTTCTTTTTCCATCTTGTGCACCTTTGCCTTTTTCTCTTCTGGCCTCTGCTGTCGGGCATAGGAAGTAGTGGTGGCCAGGTGCACTGCCTGTCTTTTTGCAGTATGAATTTCTGCATAAGAAATCGTCTCTGCAGTAACCATCTGTGTCATGATGCCCCAAACATTTCTTGCATGCTCCTAGCTTCTTCAAGGCTATTTTTTTCTCTGGTAGCTTCAAGCTTTTAAACTTCTTGCAGAAGTATATCTTGTCGGTGTGTCCACTATCACCACAGATACCACAAACTTCATCAACATCTTTATTTGTGGCTCTGGTAGATGCAAACTTTCTTTCTTGCCTCCTGTCTGCTTTGTCCACAATCTTCAGTTGTTCATGTCGTTCCAGTATTTCCTCTTGATTCTTCAGAAACTTCAGGATCATATCAAAATGGTTGTCTGGGGTTACATTGTTGGTGGGCTTAATCATAAACATCAGCCAGTCTCTCTGTATGAAATCTGGTAGCTTGCTTTCAATGGACTTGATGACCATGGGGTTCCTTATGGCTCCTGAGTTTCCTAACTCCGTCAGGTCAGCCAGGGCCTTCTCCACAGCTTGTATTAGGTCAATGACCCTCCTTGGCTGGTTCCCCTTGACTTGTGGCATTTCATCGAACTCTTCCAGGATTTCGACTGTGATTGTTGGTTTGTTCCCGTATCGGTTTTCCAGGACTCTGAAAACATCTGTTGCTGTGGAGTAGGTGGACAGTCTTAGTTCCTTGGCAATGGATTCACTGACACTCTCCAACAGCTGGATTTTCTGGACTTCTGGTGATCCAGTGGGCTCCCCTTGCTTCTGCAGGTTCTCCCAATCCTTCCTCCACCTGTGGTAGTCCCTTTTACTTCCGTGAAAGATGGGTAGGGAAGTAGGTTTTATTCTCACAATGGGTGGTGTTGGTTGGACAGGTCTGCCGCTTGCACCTTGATCAGCCAGCCTTCTAGAAATGGCAAATTCAGCCTTTCTTAACTTGAGCTTGCGGTGTGCTGCTTTCAGTTGTTTAAGTCTGTCGTCCATTTCGTCTTTCGACAGCTGAGGGATCCATTTCTCCCAAACAGACATGGCATGGATGGTCGCACTCATCGTCTCATTTAGTAAGGTGAGGTGAACGTCATAGCCTTCCATGTTGTTTCTTTCAACTGGAACATTAGCAGCCTTTTGAATGGTGTCTTCTGACTCAGAAATTGCAGCTTTCAGCTCAGTTCTTCCATATCTTCCTTTCTGAGGTCAGCCTCCAGGCCAATCTTGTAGTCCTCTTTTGCATCCAACACTGACCTGAATCGGTCGGCAAATTTTGCGAATTCCTCTTGAGATTAAGTTGGCAAGTTTGGTGAAGCTGCTCTTGGCAATCGTCCTCTCCTGTTTCAGGATCTTGACTGGCTTCCCCAATACCTCTCCGGCCATCTTTATTTCCTTTATTCCGGCGTCCACAGATTATCTGGATCTTGAAGTCCTTAATCTTCAGTCCAGGGCTGCTCCGCTGGTTTACAACTGTTAAGTTGTAAACCAGGACTTGTGATCTCGCCAGAAAGATGTCCAGGCATCGAGTAATTGTCTCTGGCCCCCTGCCTGCGAGAGGCAATGATGAGAGATATAGCAGATTAGTCTCGCTTAACAAGTGGCTGGCTATCTACTGTAGGCAGCAGGGACTAACATTTATTGATAACTGGCCCTCTTTCTGGGGCAAACCAGGCTTGCTGATGAGAGACGGCCTTCACCCTAACCAGGAAGGCGCCATCATCCTGTCTAGAAACATAGACTACTATTTAAGTCTCACTTGACTGACTACACTAGAGCAAGCCCGGTCACAGGCAATTACAATGTCTGTTAGTCCGGGTGAGGAGTCAGTTAAACTAGAACTAGCCAGCGCTAGGCTGGATAATCCATGTACGCATAGCAATTTTCTTAGAATAATACACAATTCACATAATGTTTTTTCTGTTGTGTCTGTGTCAGAGGTGGACATGCATTCTACTGATGTGGCAAATTATGATATGTCCAGTCTATTGCAGCACCAAGCAAACAATCGGAAAATTCCCGTCATATCAATTCCTAGATATGGTCGAAACTATTTAAAGTGCACTACGCATAATAAACGCAACATTGTTAATATTGCCACTACGGATAATCTTAACAAAAACTCGTCAAAACAGCCCAATACCTATAATATGGGCTTTTTAAACATAAGATCATTGTCTCCCAAGGCGTTATTGGTTAATGAGGTCATTAGAGACAACAATCTTAACGTCATTGGTCTTAGCGAAACCTGGCTCAAACCGGACGAATTTTTTGCGCTCAATGAGGCATCTCCTCCTAACTATACGAATGCGCATGTTGCCCGCCCTCTTAAAAGGGGAGGGGGTGTCGCACTAATATTCAATGAAAATTTCAACCTTACCCCTAACCTAAATAATAAATATAAATCGTTTGAGGTGCTTACTATGAGGTCTGTCACACCGCTACCTCTCGACCTGGCTGTTATCTACCGCCCCCCTGGGCCCTATTCGGACTTTATCAGTGAATTCTCAGAGTTCGTTGCTGATCTAGTGACGCACGCCAACAATATAATCATAATGGGGGACTTTAATATCCATATGAATACCCCATCGGACCCTCAGTGCGTGGCGCTCCAAACCATAATTGATAGCTGTGGTCTTACACAAATAATACATGAACCCACGCATCGCAACGGTAATACAATAGATCTAGTGCTTGTCAGGGGTGTCACCACCTCCAAAGTTATGATACTTCCATATACTAAAGTAATGTCCGATCATTACCTTATAAAATTTGAAGTTTTGACTCTTTGTCAACAAGCTAATAATAATAATAACTGCTATAGCGGCCGCAACATTAATGCTGCCACAACGATGACTGTTGCTGACCTACTGCCTTCGGTAATGGCACCATTCCCAAATTATGTCGGCTCTATTGATAACCTCACTAACAACTTTGACGATGCCTTGCGCGAAATTATTGATAGTATAGCACCGCTAAAGCAAAAAAGGGCCCCTAAAAAGGCGCACCCCATGGTTTACAGAAGAAATTAGAGCTCATAAATTATCATGTAGAAAACTGGAACGCAAATGGCGCGCGACTAAACTTGAGGTTTTCCATCAAGCATGGAGTGATAGTTTAATAACTTATAAACGCATGCTTACCTTAGCTAAAGCTAAATACTACTCAAATCTCATCCGCCTCAACAAAAACGATCCTAAATTTCTGTTTAGTACAGTAGCATCGCTAACCCAACAAGGGACTCCTCCCAGTAGCTCCACCCACTCGGCAGATGATTTTATGAATTTCTTTAATAAGAAAATTGAACTCATTAGAAAGGAGATTAAAGACAAAGCATCCCAGCTACAACTGGGTTCTATTAACACAAATACGACTGTATATACGACGGACACTGCCCTCCAAAATAGTCTCTCTATTTTTGATTAAATAACATTAGAGGAATTATTACAGCGTGTAAGTGGGATAAAACAAACAACATGTTTACTTGACCCACTTCCTGGGAAACTTATCAAGGAACTGTTTGTATTATTAGGTCCATCAGTGTTAAATATTATAAACTTATCACTTTCCTCCGGCACTGTTCCCCTAGCATTCAAAAAAGCGGTTATTCATCCTCTGCTCAAAAGACCTAACCTCGATCCTGACCTCATGGTAAACTACCGACCGGTCTCCCACCTTCCGTTTATTTCCAAAATTCTCGAAAAAATTGTTGCACAGCAGCTAAATGAACACTTAGTGACTAACAATCTCTGTGAACCTTTTCAATCCGGTTTCAGGGCAAATCACTCTACGGAGACAGCCCTCGCAAAAATGACTAATGATCTATTGCTAACGATGGATTCTGATGCGTCATCTATGTTGCTGCTTCTTGATCTTAGCGCCGCTTTCGATACCGTCGATCATAATATTTTATTAGAGCGTATCAAAACACGTATTGGTATGTCAGACTTAGCCTTGTCTTGGTTTAACTCTTATCTTACTGACAGGATGCAGTGCGTCTCCCATAACAATGTGACCTCGGACTATGTCAAGGTAACGTGCGGAGTTCCCCAGGGTTCGGTTCTTGGCCCTGCACTCTTTAGTATTTACATGCTGCCGCTGGGTGACATCATACGCAAGTACGGTGTTAGCCTTCACTGTTATGCTGATGACACCCAACTCTACATGCCCCTAAAGCTGACCAACACGCCGGACTGTAGTCAGCTGGAGGCGTGTCTTAATGAAATTAAACAATGGATGTCCGCTAACTTTTTGCAACTCAACGCTAAGAAAACGGAAATGCTGATTATCGGTCCTGCTAGACACCAACATCTATTTAATAATACCACCTTAACATTTGACAACCAAACAATTACACAAGGCGACTCGGTAAAGAATCTGGGTATTATCTTCGACCCAACTCTCTCGTTTGAGTCACACATTAAGAGTGTTACTAAAACGGCCTTCTTTCATCTCCGTAATATCGCTAAAATTCGTTCCATCTTGTCCACTAGCGACGCTGAGATCATTATTCATGCGTTCGTTACGTCTCGTCTCGATTACTGTAACGTATTATTTTCGGGCCTCCCTATGTCTAGCATTAAAAGATTACAGTTGGTACAAAATGCGGCTGCAAGGCTTTTGACAAAAACAAGAAAGTTTGATCATATTACGCCTATACTGGCTCACTTGCACTGGCTTCCTGTGCACTTAAGATGCGACTTTAAGGTTTTACTACTTACGTATAAAATACTACACGGTTTAGCTCCAGCCTATCTCGCCGATTGTATTGTACCATATGTCCCGACAAGAAATCTGCGTTCAAAGAACTCCGGCTTATTAGTGATTCCCAGAGCCAAAAAAAAGTCTGCGGGCTATAGAGCGTTTTCTATTCGGGCTCCAGTACTCTGGAATGCCCTCCCGGTAACAGTTAGAGATGCTACCTCAGTAGAAGCATTTAAGTCCCATCTTAAAACTCATTTGTATAATCTAGCCTTTAAATAGACCCCCCCTTTTTTAGACCAGTTGATCTGCCGTTTCTTTTCTTCTCTCCTCTTCTCCCCTGTCCCTTGCGAGGGGGAGTTGCATAGGTCCGGTGGCCATGGATGAAGTGCTGGCTGTCCAGAGCCGGGACCCCGGGTGGACCACTAGCCTGTGCATCGGTTGGGGACATCTCTGCGCTGCTGACCTGTCTCCGCTCGGGATGGTTTCCTGTTGGCCCCGCTGTGGACTGGACTCCCGCTGATGTGTTGGATCCACTGTGGACTGGACTTTCACAATGTTATGTCAGACCCACTCGACATCCGTTGCTTTCGGTCTCCCCTAGAGGGGGGGGGGGGGGGGGGGGGGGGTTACCCACATATGCGGTCCTCTCCAAGGTTTCTCATAGTCATTCACCGACGTCCCACTGGGGTGAGTTTTTCCTTGCCCGTATGTGGGCTCTGTACCGAGGATGTCGTTGTGGCTTGTACAGCCCTTTGAGACACTTGTGATTTAGGGCTATATAAATAAACATTGATTGATTAAGTTCCACTCTTTTCCTCCAAAAAGGACCCACGGACAACTCACGATTTCCAATTGATCAACTTTTATTTTTTCCAACTTGAAGAATTGTTGGTTTCTTTTCAGTTGATCTTCAAAATCGTCAGTAGGTTGTAAACCTTTAAACCACATAAACAAAGATGTTAACAATGTGATTACACAGGTATTTTCAAACAACTTTTTACAAATGCTTTTAAACTTCTGAATAATGTTTTAAACTTCTGAATAATGTTTTAAACTTTCTATATAATGTTTTAACTTTTAGCAAAACATGACTTCATCCTTTACTTTGCATTAATATTTTGTACTTTTAATCTTTAAACACTTGCCATTTTAGCTTAAGCTTTAAACTTTTACATGTGCTTTAAACAATTTGCTTTTAACTGGTCAAACACAGTATGAAATCAAAGCTGAAAAGGTAAATGCAGTGGTACAATTTGAAGCCAGCAGTTCAAACAAACAAATGAAGAAAGTTCAGTAAGCTAATTAACAAACAAAGCATTTAGATAATCATTAAATGAAAAAGCATATTCACCGACCATTGGTGTGTTTGGAAACTTGAGTGAATCTTGCGGTTGTGGCTGCTTGCTGCTGTTCTTTCCATGGAGGTTGCTTGGTGCATGAGTGACTGAACCTCCTTCCTTTTCAGGTGCCTTCAATTAGTAATTTGGCGGCCATTTTACCTTGGCATTCTGGGAATTGTAGTTTGAACTGATGTTGACCATGATTACTGACACTTCTGAGTTTTTAACTCAACAATGGTATCAAAGGCTTTTTTTAGATCAATAAAGATACCAACTGCATATCTTTTATGCTCCAGTGCATTAGTAATTTCTTCAACAGCTTCAGTTATCGGCATTGACGTTGTTCGTTTGGACCTAAAGCCATACTGATATATGATGCTTCTCAAGAAAAGATCAAAGTCGACAGTTAAATAGTTTCTTTAAGATTTTTGAGAACTGAGGCAAAAGAGAAATTGGTCTGTAAAGGGTGAAAGCGTGTTTGCTGTCACTTTTGAAGAGCTGAGTTACCTTAGCGATTTTCATTTTACTTGGAAAGCAGCCAGTCTGGAATGATAGGTTACATGTATAAGTTAAGGGTTTTACAATATTCAGTATAACTTTTTGAACCAATATCATGTTGATATCATGGCAGTCAGTGGAGCACTTACTTTTACACTTCCGCACAATGTTTGTCACTTCCTGCTCATTTGTAGCTGAGAGGAAGAATGACAAAGAATTCTGTTCAATAGTTGATTTTGTAACTCCATTGTCTGGGATATCCACAGCCAACTTAGGACCAACATTTACAAGAAAACTATTGAACTTATTCACTACATTACTCATATTATAATCTTCACCGTTTTCATCAATAAAGTAATCAGGATATGTCAATTTTGAATATCCTTGTTTGATTACACTATTCAAAACATCCCAAGTTCCTTTTATATTGTTTTTGTTTTCATACAGTTTTTTTTTGATAATATAACCGTTTGCTTGTTCTTATAATATCAGTTAATATATTTTTGTACTTTTTGTATCGTTGTTTGACTTCTTTTGTTTTTATTTTGATGAACAGTATGTAGAGATTGTTTTTCTTTTTACAGGCATTAATTATCCCTTTTGTGATATAAGGGCTATTTTAATGTTTTCCTTTTATAAAATATTCGTTCACAGGGCAGTGTTTATTATGCAGGGAAGTGAAGATGTCTAAAAAATTACAATAAGCACTGTCAACATTTGGTTCTCTACAAACTGAAGTCTAATCCTGAACTGCTAAACTATTATTTAGGGCACAGATTGTTTCCTCAGTTGTTATTTGTTTGGAGATTTTTGCCATAGTGTCTTTGGTTTTCTTGAGATGACAGTCATACAAAGTAAAAACAGGTAAATGGTCAGTGATATCACATATAAATAGGCCACGGGTGATTTGATTTCCCATAATGTTAGTAAAAATGTTGTCAAAGATTGTGGCACTATGTGTTGTTATTCTGCTTGGTTTGGTTATGGTTGGATATAGAGACAAGCTGTCATCAACATGTTTTTGCTTGGTTGAATTTAACAAATCAATGTTAAAGGTCTACTGAAACCCACTACTACCGACCACGCAGTCTGATAAATTATATATCAATGATGAAATCTTAACATTGCAACACATGCCAATACGGCCGGATTAACTTATAAAGTGCAATTTTAAATTTCCCGGCAAACTTCCGGCTGAAAACGTCTTTGGATGATGACGTATGCACGTGACGTAACCAGTGAAACAGAAGTATCGGTACCCCATTGAATCCAATACAAAATAGCTCTGTTTTCATCTCATAATTCCACAGTATTATGGACATCTGTGTTGGTGAATCTTTTGCAATTTGTTTAATGAACAATGAAGACTGCAAAGAAGAAAGTTGTAGGTGGGATTGGTGTATTAGCGACTGACTACAGCAACACAATCAGGAAGACTTTGACTCGGATAGCAGACGCGCTAGCGGATGCTAGCCACCGACCGCACGGATGATCGTGGTGAAGTCCTTCGTCCTTCCGTCGATCGCTGGAACGCAGGTGAGCACGGGTGTTGATGAGCAGATGAGGGCTGGCTGGCGTTGGTGGAACGCTAATGTTTTTATCATAGCTCTGTGAGGTCCCGTTATACTAAGTTAGCTTCAATGGCGTCGTTAGCAACATCATTTTTAAGCTTCGCCAAGCTGGAAAGCATTAACCGTGTATTTACATGTCCCTGGTTTAATAGTATTGTTGATCTTCTGTCTATCCTTCCAGTCAGGGATTTTTTATTTTTTTTCTATATGCAGTTAAGCACGATGCTATCACGTTAGCTCTGTAGCTAAGTTAGCTTCAATGGCGTCGTTAGCAACAGCATTTTTAAGCTTCGTCAGGCTGGAAAGCATTAACTGTGTATTTACATGTCCCTGGTTTAATAGTATTGTTGATCTTCTGTCTATCCTTCCAGTCAGGGATTTATTTATTTTGTTTCTATATGCAGTTAAGCACGATGCTATCACGTTAGCTCCGTAGCTAAAGTGTTTCGTCGATGTATTGTCGTGGAGATAAAAGTCGCTGTGAATGTCCATTTCCGTTCTCGACTCTCATTTTCAAGAGGATATAGTATCCGAGGTGGTTTAAAATACAAATCCGTGATCCACAATAGAAAAAGGAGAGAGTGTGGAATCCAATGAGCCAGCTTGTACCTAAGTTACGGTCAGAGCGAAAAAAGATATGTCTTGCACTGCATTCTAGTCCTTAACTCTAACATACCTCATCCACAAATCTTTCATCCTCACTCAAATTAATGGGGTAATCGTCGCTTTCTCGGTCCGAATCGCTCTAGCTGCATTGAAAACAATAGGAAAATATGAGGAGGCTATCAACTGACTACGTCACGCTACTTCCGGTAGGGGCAAGGCTTTTTTTAATCAGATACCAAAAGTTGCGATCTTTATCGTCGTTGTTCTCTACTAAATCCTTTTAGCAAAAATATGGCAATATTGCGAAATGATCAAGTATGACACATAGAATGGATCTACTAAAACCATTTAAATAAAAAAAAATCATTTCAGTAGGCCTTTAAAATCACCACAGATAAATATGGTTTTATGGTTCACAGAGGAAAATAGTTTACCCATCCACTCATTGAAAGTGTCTATGCTTGAACCAGGTGCCCGGTATACACAACTCATGAAGATATTTGTCTTTTTATCATTTAGAATTTCCACTGTTAAACATTCAAATAATCCATCAACTGCTATGGTCATGTTAGTTAAAACTTTAAATGTAACAGATTCATCAATGCGACCCCTCCTCCTATTTTATTTATTCTGTTTGTGTATCTTAATTCATAGTCATTCAGACTAAAATCAATACCTTTATCATTGTTGAACCAGGTTTCAGTAATTGCAATAATGGTAGATGGATGAGTAAATTATTTCAAGTAATCCTTGATAGCCTTGAGTTAGTGTACTTGCTTCGACTATTGAAATGTATTATTGACAGACTATCTTCTGATTTTACACTGTTTTCATATTGTTTATGGGTAAAATAATTACAGTTTTCAACGATCGCAGAGAAAAAATTATTATCAGGGTCTATCTCCATACCAGTCTCTGTTGTGGCGTGCTCTTGATACTCACACATTTCCAGTTCTTTTTGTTGATGTTGTAGGATCTTCTGTAACATGTCCATATCAATGCTTGGTGTGGTCTGTGTTCTTGGTGTGGGTAGCATTGAGATGATGTAAAAGTCACACAGCTACATTGATACCAAGTACTGCATCAATGTCAATACTTATCAAGATCTTGTATTTTCTTCACCACCACTAAATACTTCTCAAACGGAAATGTCAAAAATGACAATACGAACAAAGTAGTTGAAAGCTTCAATAAGTACTTTGTGAACATTAAGACCAAATCTGGAGGTAAAAATTCCAGATCCCATGTCAATTGAGGACTTGAATGACACATCAGTAACCTATCATTTCAAACAGGCAAATTCCCAGACAAAATAAAAATAGCAAAAGTCGTACCAATTTACTTTTGTATAAGACTGGTGAAAACACCAGTTTACAAACTATAGACCTGTTTCTCTAATTCCACAATTTTCTAAAATTATTGAAAAACTGTTTAACAGATTGGAAAAAAAAAAAGAAAACACTCATTGGACCAAAATATCACTCCATATTCTCTACTGCTCGCTAGTGTTACCATATCTGAGTTATTGTGCAGAAATACGGGAAAACAACTACAAAAGTACACTTAATTCACCAACAGTGTTACAAAAAAGATCCATTAGAATAATACATTATGTTGGATATAGAGAACATACAAACCCTTGATTCGTTGAATAACAAATATTGGAATTCAATTATTTGGTACATTTGCAAACAGCTAAATTTATGTACAAAGCAAACTATAACCTGCTTCCCAAGAATGTACAAAACATCTTCTCAACAAAAGAGGAGAAATATAACCTTAAAGGAAAATCTAATATAAAACATTTGTATGCACGTACAACACTTAAGACCTTAAGCATATCCGTATGTGGAATTAAAATTATGGCATGGATTAAGCGAGAAAATCAATTAAAGCACTAATATGATTCAGTTTCAGAGACTCTTTAAACTACAAGTGTTCACAAAGTACAAAGAAATACAATTATGATAACTATCTTGAACCTTTTTTTTATATAAATAACTATTATTTATGCATTTAACATTTGTTTATTTACTTATGGTGTATGTTATTTATTATTTATCTATTCACTGTTCTGTTACAAACAGGGGACAAAGAAATGGGATAAAACTGCTGTGATATGATATAGAAGTATGTGATGCATTACATTGTAACTGTATTGCATGCATGCTCGAGTGATGTGGAATTACAACGCAGACACAAAATGCTAACAACATCAAAGTTTACTATCATAGCTGCTACTGTCGAGTTGACTATGTTTTTGCGGAACAATTTAGGCCTGTGGTGTCAGCAGATGGAATCTCAGTTCTAACTTAGACGATTTACCCAGAATGTGATGCAGTATTTCCACATAGTGTTCATGTTGTCGTGGCCGGATGACGGCCACAGCAGTGACTTTTGTAAGATCCTGCGGGCTACCAGTGGGTGCTATAATTTACAGTACAACAGACTATATTGTAGACTGACCATACGTCCTCTTTTCCTCGGACATGTCCTCTTTTGCGGGGCTGTCCGGGCGGAGTTTCTTAAATGCCTCAAATGTCTGGCATTTTGAGTTAAGGTTGCGTGTATTTTCAATGTACGTTCAGGGTTAAGAAGGGATTAAAAACAAAACAAATTGTGAAGGTGTGTGCAAGCAGCAGCATTCGTGAGGGAGGGGCAGAGACAGAGACAGCGAGAGAGCGAGGGGGTAAGGGAGAGGAGAGACAGACAAGACACCCGGTTTGCTTTTTTTTTTAAATTGTGTCGATTATTGCTTTCCGCCAGTGTTTTGTTTTGTTTATATTTGCCGGGTCAAATTTCTGTCCCCGTTTATTGCGTTTTTATTTTGATTCGCCAAAAGACTACTACAACACACTACTACAAAAACTACTGCCTCAGTTTGCACTCGGACAAGTTTACCACGAGGGGCTGTCAAAATAAAGACTTCATGGTAAACACTAAGGTGAGTGTAAAGTCAACATTTTTAACACCAGTAAATTATTATTATTATTTTTGTTTTTGTCCTGTCCAGCTTCTCAGGCAAATCATATAGTTGATGTAGATGCCCTGTTCAGATTTACTTTACAAAAGAGAAGTGTAGGATACTTCTCTTGTTGCCTTATTTGTATTTTACTTTATTAAATGTATTTATATTATCATTTGGTGCAGCCGGGCCGGAGCAGGAGGGGATAGAAAGAGAAAAAAGGAAGACAGAGGGGGGAATTGTGGGGACAAGAGGGGGATTAGACAGAGAGACAAAAACAACAACAGCAAACACAACAACAACAACAATAGAGCAACATCAGCAAATACGACATGTACAAATATGATGGTAAAAGTAATAGCAAATAAGCAGTTAGCGAAAATAAAAAATAATACAGAAATGACAATGAGCATTATTACACTAAAAATGGAGCAATACAAATACCAATAGAAATAGCGCTATTGATAATGAACAATACCAATACTTTACCTTTATTATCAACAATACAGTTGTTCAAATGCAACAATACATATACGTAATGATAACTTCAGATACGAAAGAATGCAGAAAAATGGAGGGAAAAAAGAGAAGCAACCTACATTAACTTTGTAGATTGTTATAGTAACAATAGGTTAAGCTTTGTCAGAGTGCCATGTGTTATACCCAGTTTACCCTGGGGCAACAACATTAATATATGTTTGATGAAACGTGATTATGTGCATGAGTGTATGTGTGCATATGTACTTGTATATGTACAGTATGTGTATATCTGTGTTTGTACAGTGAATGTATATGTACAGTATGTGTATATGTGTGTTTGTACCGTGAATGTATATGTATAGTATGTGTATGTGTGTGTTTGTACAGTGAATGTATATGTATATGTATGTGTATACAGTATGTGTGTTTGTACAGTGAATGTATATCTACAGTATGTGTATATGTGTTTGTACAGTGAGTGTATATGTACAATATGTGTATATGTATGTTTGTACAGTGAATGTATATGTACAGTATGTGTATGTGTATGTTTGTATAATGAATGTGCGTGTGGATGTACGAACTTTGAGTGTGTAAATATGTACTGTATTTGTATATGTATGTAGGTACCTATGTATGTGTGTATGTATGTATGTGAGTATATGTGAATTTGTGTGTACAATACATTTGACTCCCAGTGTGTGTGGGAGCCAGAGTACGGCCCCAGCCTCCCCGAGAGCCCAACCCACAAACAGTAGGTGTGGTGCCCAGGGAACCAGGGACTACCGCCCCCACGCAGCCAAGCCGGACAGTGACAGGAACCCCAGAGCCCGGCCCACCGCGCCGCCCACAAGGGCCAGCAGCAGGCCGCAGACAGACGCACCCGGCAGAGGACAAGGCACGAGAAAACCACCCACCCCACCCGCAGGGACCCCAACGATGGAGATGGAACAACCAGCAACCGCCCCACCGAATCCCCCCCCTGAGGTAGGGGGAAAATAAAAAATAAAATTAATAAAATATATATTTTTTAAAATAAAATAAATACATAATTAAATATATTTAAAAAAAAAGAATTAAAAGATCACAGACATGCTGACACACAAGTTCACTACCCCCACAACTGAAATGTGTTATTTTAGTCTTTGTGAGTCCAGGGAAACTTCACTTTTATCTCCCGCTGGATCCACATCGTTCGAGGATGGAGACAGGTTAGCTGTTAGCTTCAAGCTAACCAGCACCTGAGCAGACTCCTCCACCCCAAAAACATACTTTGCAGGTCAAAAAACGGGACAATTGTTTGCCTTTTGAAGTGTTAATGTGCAAGGAGTGTTCAAAAGGAGTCTCTTGGAGAAGAGGATGACAAGTTAGCATCGCTGACAGTGACATCATCACCGTCATAGTTTACTGAAGCAGAGATGGTGACTGTGCGTTATGATAAACGTGCATGCGTCGCCAGGCTCTGCTTTTTATCGATAGATTCATCCGATTTAATTTTTTATTATCTACAGTATAGCAGGGGTGTCAAAAGTGTGGGCCGGATTTGCGGCCCACAGCTAATGTTTTAAAGGCCCATTCTAAAAATACTATCAAAAACAAAAACATAACAAAAGTGAAAAAAAAAAAGCTTATAGGTGAAATGTAATTTAGAAAAAGTTGCAATGTTGACTAATAAAACAAAGCTGTTTTTTTTCTTTCAAATTGTCATTGCTCAAAACATAATATTGAATCAAAATCAATGTTATTATGAATTATTGACCTATCCAAGGATCCGATTACTTCACATCAAATATTCCACTTTGAAAAATATTTTTGGTGGAAGATTTTGCATATTTTGAGCGTTTGCCATTGAAAACATAGTTTTGTTTGACAAAAAAGGGCGGAAAACAAACAACATACAAACTAAAACATTTTGAAATAAGGGATAGATCTGAAGTGGATTTAAGCGTTAAATAAATAATGCATGTATGCCCTGGCACATCATTATCATCATTTCATGACCGAAGCAAAACACTTTTTACACTTTTATACTGAAATAAATACACGTACAACTTATTAAATAAAAACATAGAAAAAACTACCATCAGCGGTAAAGTTCAGATCCATGAAGGAAAGCAGAAAGTGAATGAATGTTTATAACTGAATACATTTACATATGTATACAAATTAGTTTTCTTTTTTTTTTTTTTTTTTTTTAATGAATTAAGTAACGTTTATGACAACCTTTTTCCAAAACACATTATAGAATGTGAGATATAACAGGATAATGCATACGTTTATTTATTTTTTTCAAAACGCTTACAAAAAAGTGGGACCCCAAAAATTTACTGTGGCACCTCATTTTTATGACTTGATGGGGCCCCTGGAACCCCATTTTGAAAATTCTTAGCGCCAACACTGCTGTCAACAGAGGAGAAAAAATGCTTTATTTAAATAAATATATTATTTATAAAGCAAGTTCGAGTATCATTGGCAAATTTTCACCTAGTCTTGGCGTGCTGCCCGCCTTGGCACGCATTTATGTGTCCTCTTTTTGGGATTTCAGAATATGGTCAGCCTACTATATTGGGTGAGACGAATGTAAAAGTAAGTATATGGTTGTTGTTTTGTGTTTAGATGGTTGTTAAAGAACATATATTTAGAAGGTCATAAACCGTTTTTTTATGCTATAGCCATAAAAATATTAAGAATCCTAATTTGCGCAAATCCATTTATGATGCTTATGTTCGGGCTAGGATTACGTTTGTGGTAAATTTTCATATTGAGTGCCCTGTCATTGATTATTTTAGATTTTACATGCGCTTATTCACTCAAAAAGGGGTACCCATGAATTGTAGGGCCCTATGCACTGCTCATGATCTATGTTTAGAGAGGGGCGGCGCAGCATCTGCACAGAAGAACAGAGCACAGAGGAGCGTTCAGAGCCATCCAAACCTGTGTGCAAGCTCAGGTTCAAATATATGAACTTTATTATTTAATTATTTGGTATTTTTTAACTCCAACTTGTAGCAACATCAGAAAAGATTACATTTATCCTAGGAGGTTCCCCTTTAAACTGAGGCATCGACTGTGCTGACACTTGTCGTAAAATGACAAAGAAGAAGAAAGTTCTGATTATTTTCACTGAACTTTTCCTACCTGGTCATGTGACAGGGATCACATACAAAGCCACGCTGTCGTTTATTCCAGCGACTGCAGGCTTTGCAGACGAACAGCTGACAGTCCAGACAGCGACGCTTGCTGTTAATGAGGAACTTGAAGGATTTGACGCAGCGGATGCAGTAAGACTCGCTCAAGCACGTCTGACGACACAACAACTCTCGCTTCGAGTCCTCTTTCCAAATCTTGGACTTAAGATCCCTGCAAAGAAGAAAATAACAAAATAAACAACGTTTTTCGTGTTGAAGGGACTTCAGGATGTGTCGATACCATAGAATGATGACAAAAACCGAAAATAATAATAATGATAATTATGATATGAATGGGCAGCACGGTAGCACACGGGTTAGTGCGTGTGCCTCACAATAAGGTCCTGGGTTTGATCCATGGGCTCGGGGTCTTTCTGTGTGGAGTGTGCATGTTCTCCCCATGATTGCGTGGGTTCCCTCGGGTACTCCGGCTTCCTCCCACCTCCAAAGACATACACCTGGGGATAGGTTGATTGGCAACACTAAATTGGCCCTAGTGTGTGAATGTGAGTGTGAATGTTGTCCGTCTATCTGTGTTGGCCCTGCAATGAGCTGCTGACTTGTCCAGGGTGTACCCCGCCTACCTCCCGAATGCAGCTGAGATAGGCTCCAGCACCCCCGCGACCCCGAGAGGGACATGCGGTACAAAATGGATGGATATGTATATTTATATATAATTCAGAATCAAATTTATTGGCCTAGTACATTCAATAAACAAGGAGTTTGATGAGGTAGACTGTGCTCTCTTTGTTCAATACAAGAAACAAAGAAAAATGTAACAACTACAAGAAAGCACAGTACCGAGGTGACCATCCCCAGCGCTGTCTTGTTATGAAACAAGAGAGAAACATTCAAATTAAATACATTAAAGGAGCACAGAGCTGATGCAACCAGCTGTAACTTCTACGGAGCAAATTCTACATACAGCAACAAAAGTGAAACACAATGAAAAACAAAACAAAAATAAGGGCAATAAATAGTACATGTTGCACACAAACGACTGCACCGTGTATAATCAAACAACAAAACAAAACAAAAACACCATTTCAACATCCACATACACTGCAGTGGCCTCTGCGGCGCTCCACGCTATCGTCTGCTGGGGGTGCAGCACGGCCAGAGACAGGAACCGAACAGACAAAGCAACCAACAGCGCCTACTCCATCCCAGAATGCCCACTAGCTTTCGGCCAATGTCCAGTCAATGTCCATTACGTGCGGATGAACAAGAGGGAAACGCCAAGAACACAAGGGAGAAACACAAGAGCGCAGTGCTCCTGCGAGAAAGAAACAGCCACTACTGCGGCACCCTCTTGAAAACAAAAAAAAAGGTTGGTACTTGTATAGCTCCTGACCTCATTCTATCAGTACTACCGGATACTTTGCATTAAATCAAACGGTACCATATTGTACCATGTTTCAATACTTTTGTTGAACGTGATGTCACTTCCAGTTGCAGTTAATGGTAATGTTGCAATTATCCATGCCAAGCTATGGAAAGTCAAATGGGACAACATTCTATAAATAAATACATATTTAAATAATATTTGAAATTTGTCATCAAATAATTAAAATTGGAATTGAATACATACCTGTAAATGTGTCAATAATTTATTCAATGTAAAATTACATTTGATTATTAAATAATGCATTTATTATTGATTTAATTGTTTCATGATTTAATTATTTATTTAACTATTTCATGAAAATATGTCAGCACTTTATTCATTCATTTTATCAATCTCAGTCGTCAAAGTCAGTGGGCTGATCTTAACACCTGATTGGTTACCTGCCATTTCCACTTGTCCACCAGAGAAGTGGAGGATCACTGGTCGATATCTTGGTCTGACAGTGTGGCAATAACTCAGACAACGTAAATACATTCCTCGAGTCTACTTTAACTGCTATATGCTCTGGGTCAACAGGTCTTGCTTTCACATACTCTGCAAGGTCTAAAATATTGACTACCAACTCCCAAAAAGTACAAGTATATCCTCCTTATTCGCCATGTTTTATAAGACTTCTAAATTACCAAAGCAATCAATGGACTAGATTCCTGACTTTGATGGCTAAATTTTACAGAACAAAATTAATTCACTTCACTAATTCATGAAGTGCTGACAGATATTTTCATTAAATAGTTAAATAAATCATTAAATCGTGAAATAATTGAATCAATAATTAATTAATCAATTCACTTCACAATTAAATATTTCAATAATTGGGAATGTTGTCTGTCTATTTGTGTTGGCCCTGCAATGAGGCGGCGACTTGTCCAGGGTGTACACCGCCTTCTGCTGAGTTCAGCTGAGATATGCCTTTTGTCAAACATTAATTTTATCAAAGCAAACATGCCTGATAGAATTTGCTCAAAAGTAAGGCTTTGCAAAATGCGCTAGCGTAATGATAATGGATATCCCATATACAAGCAACTGATTAACATTAGTGTTTTTACATTGTGATTTGAAATCCTCCAAATTTAGTAATCAAAACTACAACTAAGAGACATGTTACAACCAAACAGCTGGTGTGTAATAAGTACAATAAGACTCCATAAAAGACAAGACTGGCACATTCAACTTAATGGCAAATACTACTTAGTGACTACGGCAACATACCTAGAACAAACTGATAATAATTCACACTTGCTAATGATACTCAGAAGTGTAAGAAAACAAAATATAATAATAACTGGACAGCACAATTATCATCATCAGCTCACTGTTAAATGTTGACTAAATAAAAGCAAATTGATCACATGAACACACACAGAAGTACTGAATTAATACTGTTGAGTATCAGTATTGATTCCTACCATATTGGTTCAAGTACTTTCAAAAGTGCTTTTAAAAAGTAATTAATTGTAGTTACTCGTTACTTTACCAAAAAAGTAATTGAATTACTAACGGAATTACTCTTAAATAAATGTAATTAATTACTAAGGAAAGTAATTAATATGTTACTTTAAAAAAAACATCTGGCATTTAAAATTGATAGACTTTTTATATAGAACACAGTGTGCGTGTTTGTGTTTTTAAAAGGCGGGGCGTGTTGCCAAGTGACGTATGACGTCATCGAGGGTTTCAAAGTCGTAGCTGTGTTTGTTAACTTTAGCTGTTAGCAGCTGCAGTGTGGCTCTGACGCCAGCTCTTTGGAATCTTTTCACGGGATTGTGTTACCTCTAGTTGACAAATAGATTTAATGTGCTTTGATGGCTGTCATATCTTCTTGTCTACAAACGGTGTATTGTATGGATGGCAAATTTGTCACTTCAATCATTGATTTGTTGGTCATTATTCCCATCGTGTACGTGTGCCTATGTAGTCTGCTTTTCACAGTGTGATCAACTTAATTTTAGTGCAGTGCTGCTTGTTGCTTTCACAAGTAAAAGTATATTTCCTGCATTGAAGTTGCTGCACTCATGACACTGTCTTGTTGCTGTCTTGTCATGACAGTGTCTTGCCTTGTTGTCTTGTTGTAACGGACCTAAAAGTAATTCGATACTTGTTACTGGTAAAAGTAGAACACTGTTCACGGCACATTTTAATCAGGTAGGAAAGATACTGCAAATGTGTGTATCGAACTGATATTAACTAAATACAAGGCCAGTTTTGCAGATGTTGCTTTTACTTGAAATTATTCAAGAACATTGAATGATGATGTGATTTCAATATTTTGTATAGAAAATAAATTATACTGATACACTTGAATGATTCTGAGATGTCTTTCATAACTTTTTTGGGTTTTCAAGAAAAATGGAATTACAAATAGTTGATATTAATATATATCTTATATTCAAATTTGTTCACAATAACAACGATATCATAACACCAACCTATCAAGGGTGTTATTTATTTGTAAGTGGTGAAATTCACCATGAGGACAGCTGTGTTGTAAAATGCACATCTCAATGTCGTTGACGTTCACTTCTTGTGGTTGTGGTTAGTACTAGTAGTAGTAGAAAGTTAAACACCTCATCTTAAACATTTCATCTTCTGTTCTCTACCTGACATAAGACCTGAGCTTATCCTAGAGCCCAGTCACGATCACATTATATGTTTGCTCCAACTCATTCATTTGTTTTATGATCAGTTCCTTCTCACTATTCTTCTCCTTTAGAACTGATCTTATTTTCTATCACACTCTTTTTCTTTTCCAGATTCCTTCAGTCTGAATTGTGGTATGTCATCACTCAGAACCTTGAACCTGAACTCAGAAGTTTTTGGTCTTTTTGAAGTCGGTTTCTTGCTTGTCCATAACATCTTGGAGTTTATTTTTATTGTTTGCAATTTACAAGAGCTTATCTTCTCCATAGATCTCTTTCTTGATCTAAAATCGAATCTAATCAAATCTAAGAATCAGTTTATTAAAACGATGTAGAGATGTGTATGTGACAAAGTTACTCCTTGGAACTGTAAAATACCTCAGCAAAGTACATGCAAGTACTGCTGTTTGAACAACAGTATAGACTTTGTACTGAAAAGTGGTGAGAATTTAAGCCAAAGTCTTGTTCAAACAAACACATCCTTCCTCCTTCGTGTGACTGCAAACACAAACAACTTCAGTGCTTCAATTTAGAGCAGCGAGACTTGAAAAAAAATGATGTTTGGTATTTTAAATTTACTCCATTCATGCAGTATCTCTAAAGGAAGAGGAAATAAAAGAAGAAAAGAAAGATGGAAATAAATAATCAAATTAAAGAGAGAAAAAAAGGCAAATAATGCAAAAACCATTGCTATCTAGATCCATCTCAGCGTTTCTACAAAGTTACACAACACACATCACAATCAGATACGCTTAGATGCACTGCCATCTAGGGCTGCAGAATTAATCAACCTAGAGGCTTTAAGTGCTGCAATTATCAATCTCATGAGGCTGAGTTTGGTTTTTTATTCTCTCTCCCCCAACTTCAAATTGAATCAGAATTGTGGAGCTTTGCATCCTTGGCCTGCTGGCCTGCTGACCAATCAAAAGTGGCTAGAGAAAACAGCGCTGTGTGCACTACAGACGATGCAGTCAGTGTGCTAATAACAAACACCACCACCACTTGTGCACAGTGTCTGAAAAAGGTTTTAATGGCGACAGTGTAAAGTGGCTGAAGGAACTTCTCCAGTGTAAGCAATACAAGGCCAGTCAACTTAGTTCAAAACAGGTGCACGACAATCAGGCTGTGACAAGGAGTCAAGGACGATGTTAGCAAACATATATGTAAACCGAAATATTTTTGAAATAGGATTATTGGATAAGGTACTAGTGTGTGGCAACTTGAGACAATAATATTTTGATTGACAGTCTAAATGTAACATGACTTCCTTCACTCACTGACTGGCTGTCAATGAGTGAACCATCAAGTGCAGGACTTATAAACTAAAAAACTCCTTTGTCCCACACGCCATTAGACTGTACAACTCCTCTCTGGGAGGGAGGGGGGGTACTAGGATGACAGGGGATGCAAAACAATAACAGTGCAATACTTTTTCATAACATGGTCACTACTGTCTAGTTTCTCTTGTTGTATTCTTATTTTACTGTTATATTTGTATTCTCATTGATGCTTTTTGTTTTTATTCTATTGTAATATTTTTCTATTTTGTTTCCATTTATACCCCCATTATTTACTTTTTACTTTTTAAATTCGATCTCAATTATGTACACTGCTGCTGGAATTTTAATTTTCCTGAGGGAACTCTCCTGAAGGAATCAAAGTACTATCTATTTATCTATCTATTATATTATCTAGCAATTTTAAGCATTTAAATTAATACAATTGAAATGTCGCAAATAGAATTACTTTGCAAGTTTTGGAGAAAAAATACAATTAGTATTTTTCTTTACATCGTGCAGCCGCACTGGCAACTGCCTCACAACTGCTCCTCTGGCCCTTTTACTGCTGCCCCTCTTCTTGCTCTATACGCCAGTGACGTAAGCAATTATATGCTTATGTCACGCTAAAGCTGATGATATCTTAATCAGGAGCTTCTGCCTTGGTGAATGTCCTCAACAAAACAAGCAAAGACCATACATTAGCATTTTTTATATATCAAGTCTCCAATCGGTACACAAAACCATTTCTAATCGCAACAGAACATAATGGATGAGCTAGGGGTGTAATGATTTGTTTTAACAACAATGCGATGCGATACGATATTTGTGGTAGCCACAAACACTCAACACACAGACACCCAAACTCTTGCGGGACTTAGTTCTCTTACACACGTCACACACAACAGCACCATTTTTTAAAGGCACACAGACACACTTCCCAGATATTATACTATTGTCTCGTGGCGTTTGCGCTTCTTATGACCTTTCTTGACCAACGTAGATATCCGCCATTTTTGTTTTGATGACGCCACAGACAGGAAAATAGACTTACCGTTTTAAATCTTTAAAGGCCTACTGAAATGAATTTTTTTATTTAAACGGGGATAGCAGATCCATTCTATGTGTCATACTTGATCATTTCGCGATATTGCCATATTTTTGCTGAAAAGATTTAGTATAGAAAAACGACGATAAAGTTTGCAACTTTTGGTCTCTGATAAAAAAAAGCCTTGCCCCTACCGGAAGTAGCGTGACGTCACAGGAGGAAGGGCTGCTCACATTTTCCCATTGTTTTCAAGGCAACGAGAGAGATTCGGACCGAGAAAGCGACGATTACCCCAATAATTTGAGCGAGGATGAAAGATTCGTGGATGAGGAACGTTAGAGTGAAGGACTAGCGTGCAGTGCAGGACGTATCTTTTTTCGCTCTGACCGTAACTTAGGTACAAGGGTTCATTGGATTCCACACTCTCTCCTTTTTCTATTGTGGATCACGGATTTGTATTTTAAACCACCTCGGATACTATATCCTCTTGAAAATGAGAGTCGAGAACGCGAAATGGACATTCACAGTGGCTTTTATCTCCACGACAATACATCGGTGAAGCTCTTTAGCTACTGAGCTAACATGATAGCATCGGGCTTAAATGCAGATAGAAACAAAATAAAAAAAACCCTGACTGGAAGGATAGACAGAAAATCAACAATACTATTAAACCATGGACATGTAAATACATGGTTAATGCTTTCCAGGCTGGCAAAGCTTAACAATGCTGTTGCTAACGACGCCATTGAAGCTAACTTAGCAACGGGACCTCACAGAGCTATGCCAAAAACATTAGCTATCCACCTACGCCAGCCAGCCCTCATCTGCTCATCAACACCCGTGCTCACCTGCGTTCCAGCGATCGACGGAGCGACGAAGGACTTCACCCGATCATAGATGCGGTCGGCGGCCCGGAGACAGAGGAAGTCAAGGTGAGGTCGGCGGCTAGCGCGTCTGCTATCCATCTCAAAGTCCTCCTGGTTATGTTGCTGTAGTCCGCCACTAATACACCGATCTCACCTACAACTTTCTTCTTTGCAGTCTTAATTGTTCATTAAGCAAATTGCAAAAGATTCACCAACACAGATGTACAGAATACTGTGGAATTTTGAGATGAAAACAGAGCTTTTTGTATTGGATTCAATGGGGCCGATTACTTCCGTTTCAACGATTGACGTCACAAGCATACGTCATCATACATAGACGTTTTCAACCGGAAGTTTAGCGGGAAATTTAAAATTGCACTTTATAAGTTAACCCGGCCGTATTGGCATGTGTTGCAATGTTAAGAGTTCATCATTGATATATAAACTACCAGACTGCGTGGTCGGTAGTAGTGGGTTTCAATAGGCCTTTAATATTACAAGTGCTAAACTTCAAATAAAGTCTGCCGTTCTTAAATCCAATGTTTTTCTTTTTTTGTATCAAAAAAATCGATTGGAATTGGAAGGCAAACTTGCCGAGCACAGATCCAGGAATAAAAATCAGTCTATTAATGTATTGATCAATCGTTACACCCCTAATGAGAAAGTGCAATAATGCATCTAATCAGCATACTCTGATTTGATGCACTGTTATGATGATCGCATACCAGTGAGAAGAGGGCATTACTGTCAATACGTTCATTCTGCTGTGACGTTTTAGCAACACTTCTTACTGTTATAATTTGGTGGCATGCATTGATGTTACTTTTTCACAAGATTGTATGTCATATTGAATGTTATAAAAATGCAAAAAAAAATATTTTGCTTATGGTTTAATGTTGTCAGGCGTTGCAGTGACGGTGGAAATCAATCCTCTACCACAGTGATTCTCAAACTGTGGTACACGTACCACTAATGGTATGCGGGCTCCATCTAGGGTACGTCAAAGAATCACTTGATTAAAATACAGTGTTTTCCATCCATCCATCCATTTTCTACCGCTTGTCCCGTTCGGGATCGCGGGGGGTGCTGGAGCCTATCTCAACTATGTGTAATGTTAATGTGGTCCAAAATATGAAATACACCTTTGCCTTTTCCATGAATACTTAGGCCTTCTATGCTACTGTATTTCAATCTTGGTCAATATGATGATACTTGGAGAATCAAATGTTTTCTTAGGTGGTAATTGGTGAGAACCAATGCTCTACCACATCTGTGGGATCTATTGCTGGGAGGAAAATGTCCGTCTACAAATTCTACCTCAGCAAAATGTCAATGGACGAGCAAAGGAAGACAAGGTGGCTGTCAGATGACTCGCCAGCCTATGAAGCCCTTTGTGACGTAGCGATGGATGAACGCCTCCGACAAGATCTTGAACACATGACATGATGCTGTTCAAGTAAAACCAGCAAGGATACCATTGGCTACAGGACTAGGAAACACCAGGACTGGTTCGATGAAAACGACATCGAAATACAACAGCTGATTGATGCCAAAAGGAAAGCTTTTTGTTCTTGGCAGAGCGACATCAACTGCAGGGACAAAAGGCAGGCCCACGCCAAGGCAAAAGCACTTGTCCAGAGCAGGGTGAGAGAGCTGAAAAACAAATGGTGGATGGAGAAGGCTCTGGAAATCCAGACGCTTGCTGACTCTGGGGACACCAGGGGTTTCTTCAATGCTACCAAGGCTGTTTATGGGCCCAGCTATCGAGGCCTAAACCCCCTACACTCTAAAGATGGACAAACCCTGCTCAAGGACGATGTAGGTATCAGTTCCAGATGGCGTGAACACTTCCAAGAGCTCCTGGAAACCATCAACCAGATTCCTCAGCGACCCATCATGGAGCATTTGGGTGATCCTCCCAGCGAAAATGAGGTCCAGGATACCATCAGAAAACTGGGTAACAACAAGGCTTCCGGACCAGATGGGATACCAGCAGAAATATTAAAGCAAGGCGGACCAAAACTCCTTTGCCACATCCATAGCCTCATTGGTAAAATCTGGGATAAGGAGGAAATCCCAGCCGAACTCAGGGACGCCCTGATTGTCACCATCTTCAAGAAGGGAGATAAGGCGGACTGTGGCAACTACAGAGGCATCTCTCTCCTGTCCACAACAGGAAAAATACTGGCCCGTATTTTGGCAAACCGGTTATTGCCGCTGTCAGAAGAGATCCTCCCAGAGTCCCAGTGTGGCTTTCGTAGAGCTAGGGGAACATCGGACATGATTTTTGCAGTTCGTCAACTACAAGAGAAATGTCGGGAACAACACCTGCCACTATACATGGCATTCATTGACCTTACAAAGGCCTTTGATTCTGTGAACAGAACTGTTCAAGATCGGATGCCCAGACAAGAATTTGAAGATCTTGCGTCTGTTGCACGACGACATGACCGCAGTGGTAGTTGGAAATTGCGGCTCTGAAACGGCTCCCTTCAAAGTTGACACTGGTGTCAAGCAGGGCTGCATTATCGCACCAACCCTGTTTGCTATCTTCATCTCAGCCATACTTCACCTCACCAGTCAAAACCTGCCTGAGGGAGTCCAGTTCATATACAGGACAGACATCGGGCTCTTCAACCTGAGTAGGTTCAGGGCAAAAAGCAAGGTGCTTATATCCTTCATTACAGAGCTTCAGTACGCAGATGACAATGCTCTAGTTGCTCATTCTGAGTTGGACCTTCAGAACATCATGGATGCTTTTGCCAGAGCGTACCGACTCCTGGGACTTGACATCAACATAAAGAAGACTCAGATCCTGTACCAACCAGCCCCTGACACACCCTCCCAACCCCCCGCAATTTACGTGGACAACAACATCTTGGAAAACGTGGAGCATTTCGCTTATCTTGGCAGTCTTCTTTCAACGAGGGCTGTCATCGATGCCGAGATCCACCACCGCATAGGTTGTGCCAGCGCAGCTTTTGCTAAGCTCAAGAAAATAGTTTTTGAGAATCGGGTCATCCAGACCAACATCAAGCTTCTTGTATATCAAGCTGTAGTTCTGCCCACTCTGCTCTACGGGGCTGATAGTTGGACCACCTACAGCAGACACCTGAAGGCTCTGGAGCAGTACCACCAGCGATGTCTGCGCAAGATCCTCAGGATCAGCTGGGAAGATAGGCGTACCAACATTAGGGTTCTGAAGGAAGCTAACATGCCCAGTATCACTACAACTGTCATTCGGCACCAGCTGCGATGGACAGGCCATGTAATTCGCATGCCAGACAGTCGTCTTCCAAAACAGATGTTGTACGGACAACTGACTGAAGGACAATGAACCCAAGGGGGCAGAAGAAGCGGTATAAAGATAACCTCAAAATCCACCTGAGGAAATGCTGCTTCAACCTCAACACCTGGGAGGAGGCTGCCCACCAGAGGGTTTTGTGGAGCAGGATGGTCCATGAAAGCACAGCACAATTAGAAAAGGACCTCCACCATGCCGCGGAAACCAAGAGGCAACAAAGAAAGGAGAGATCCACTACCAAAACAGCTCCTCAGACCACCACCACAACCACCACTACTACCACGACAATCACTAGAGTCTGTGGATCACGGATTGGCCTATCATACTTGCTTCGAGTGATCGCCAATGATGATGAATGGGGCTACTACGCCCATGTGAAATGTGGAAAGCTTTTAGATCGCTTTCCCAACAACTGGAAAGAAGACAAGTGTGGGAAATTAAGGTTTGCTGTCAACACTGAAGAGCCACCAGTGTCTTGTGCTAGGTAAACACATGACACAATGTCTGCGTTATGTTCAGGACAGAACACACAGAAGCTAATAAGAATAATTACTGAATAAATTAATTGATTTAGGAGTTGGTTTGGCAAAACAGACTATCCTTGAATCTCAGTAAATCTCAAATAATGTTTTTCAGTAACAGCAGAAGAGAAAGTTAAACACAAAAACAAATAAACAGAGTAGACATTGAAATAATGAAATAAACCACATTTTGAGTGTAATAATAACTGATAACATGAACTGGACATGTTATATGAAATATATATAACATAAAATAGCTAGAAATATGTCAATAATGAATGAAGAAACATTTGTTCTGGACTAAAATAACTCCAAATTCTCTACTCATCACCAGTGTTAGCATATCTGAGATATTGTGCAGAAATATGGGGAAATATTTACAAAAGTATACTTACTCACTTACCATTCTAGAAAAAGATGAATTAGAATAATACATAATGTTGGCTATCGAGAACATTCAGTGTTTATGCTTCTCAGCTGTGGTCCATATGGGCCGCAGCGGTATTCAGTTGCAATACACTTTTCCACCACTTGTGGCAGTAATGACAATATCAAAGAAACAGAAAAAGTCTGGAGCAAAAGTCATAAAGAAGTTTTTTAAGTGGAAAAAAATATGAATAAAGTGCTGGAGCTGTATTTTCATTTGCACAATAATCTTATTGGCAGCTCATTTAGGAACTATATATTTCCTATTATTTGTTTTGAATTTTGATTATTTATTTGAGCATTTTACATATGTGTATGTTATTGTATTTATTATCAGTTATTAACAAATTGCTTCTTATGCAGTATATTTAGTTAGTACTTTTTTTTGTCTAATCAGCCTGACCTAAGCTTAAGGTTTATGTGTCAAATAAATAATAATATTTCCGATTAACATATGGTTTCATATCATTTGACAAGGTTGTTAACCTATTAAAGTGTAAATAGTTTAGATATAATTAATGAATACCATTAAGATTAAGAGTGAGATTGCTAAATCAGTGTTAATATTCTAATAGGCCCTGGGCCCCTATGTATTGGAAAAGTTGGGCCTTGACGTCAAAAAGGTTAAGAACCCTTGATATATTCCACATATCATGCACATACAGTAACAGAACTGTTTGCTATCTCTCTGTCATGCCTGTGAATCATTTCAGGCCTCCCAAAACACAAACTTGTCAGTAAGAAGCAGGCCAATAAATGGATCGCCACGCTAGTTTATCACAAAATGACTAAAAGAGTCGAAGCAGAACTGATATAGCAAGTGAAACTCAGACGTTTGGACCCCACAGTCAAACACAAAGACCATTCATCTCGTGTGAAAGTCCCTCTTCTTCCTGGCAACATCTCTCCAATGCCAAAACCAAGCAAAGAGGATACAGTATGAGCACACATGTCAAGGTCCAAAGCCTCATCAGAGGGACAATTGAGTCCCATATGTAAACATTGTCAACCAATGCTGCCCTTAATAACCAACTCCAAATGTGGACCCCCTTTCATATATACTATTACAACAACTGTGTGACCTATTTTGGCATACACACTCCCTTATAAGTGGTTATAGTGATGTGTATCCTATGTGTATGTCTATGTGCATAATTCTCAAGTCAAATATTTTTGAGTGTGTGAAATTTGCTCGAGTTTGTTGTCACCAGGTGCATTAATATAAATTCTGCAGTGATGTAGCAGAGCAAGTATTACTATTGCAACAACACATAATCAGTAGGGTAAAAACTGACCTGTCTCACGTTCCCTATTAGTGGGTGAACAATCCAACAGATGGTGAATCACTCTCCTACTTGGAGTACGTTCACAAACATATTCAATAATATATTTTAATGCTACTAGTGTACTTATTTCCCAGAGTTATTTTTTCTGCAAGTTTTGTCATCAATTGTGTTCTTACAACCAAGCATCGTGCAATAACACACATTTATAAAAATCAAACCTTTGTTGGGCTGATGAAACAGACATTTCTTGAATGAATACAAATATTAGCCAGGATACATTATGCAATTGTTCTTTGGCTGAAAGTTGTGCAGCTTGTCCTTGATTACTAGATTTGAAGTTTTTCTTGTACCTCCCACACTCAAAGCACTTGAGTGTGGGAGGTACTGGGGGCTAGGCGGGTGAATTGTCTTGCCCAAAGACACAGCAGCAGTGACTCAGATGGCGGAAACAGGATTCAAACTAAGAACCCTCAAGTTTCTGGATGGCTGCGCTACCATCTGAGCCACGCCGCCCTGCAACTTCAGGCTTCAGTCGTGTGGGAAGCATGTGCAGCTACAAGAGATCCTTCGTGTCTTCCCAACCCTTCTCCCATTAGCGTCATGACTCTCTTGACACTGGTCTGTTCCAACGTTGCACCCTCTCTTCGTGTCTGCACTGCTTCTATAACCAGTAGTTGACCCTCCATGTATTTAGCTTCAGAACTATATGGTTGTGGATTGTCATTTGGCCCAAAGAAGTGTTTTTTTTTCGTATATTGTGAAGTCTGCCATGATTATTGTTAGCAAGCACTCAGGTTTCAGAATAGTTGTATTGCCATTGTTTGAGAACGGGTTCACAAACTAGGAATTTTTCTTGGTGCAATCGTGCAACATAAAACACATATAACACAGATTTGGTAATAACAAGAGCTGTAACTGAGCTATCAGATCTTGTTATAGACTTAGAAGGAATTCAAAGGAGCTACTGTTAGGAGTTATTGTTCATGTGCCTGATGGCCGAGGGGAAAAAACTGTTCAGGTGGCGGGAGGTGTGGGTCTGGATGGACCGTAGTCTCCTGCCTGAGGGGAGAGGGGAGAATAGTTTGTGTCCAGGGTGAGAAGAGTCAGCTGTGATCGATTGTTGACGGAATTAGGGACGGAATTAGGGATTACGTTGCTTTGTGCTCTGTAAAATCAATGCAACCAGGAAAGAGATATGCTTAAAATGACCAAAATACCGTAACTATTACATGTTATAATAAATGTTCATGTTACAACATTACATGCATACTTAGAGGAATGTATAAAACAGTGATGGAAGAGTTTGAAGTTTGTTTTTATAGTGCGGGAGTTGGGGGTTAAATCACCAAAATGATTCCCGGGCGCGGCGCCGCTGCTGCCCACTGCTCCCCAAGGGGATGGGACAAATGCAGAGGACAAATTTCACCACATCTAGTGTGTGTGTGACAATCATTGGTACTTTAATCTTTAAAATATGACATGTGTGTTCTTGTCCCACAAAATAAGTATATGTGTAAATAAAAAAATAAACAAGATTTACATGAAACCAGTAATATCAGACAGGTCTTGTTAAGAGGGAACTGCAAGTTTTTGGAATTTTGCCTATCATTCACAATCATTATGAAAGACATGACGACAGATGTATTTTTTAAAATGCATTCTAAAAATTAAATACATGTGATCAAAAGTCTGATTACAAAGGAGCCTATGGGAGCCGCTCTTCTGCTTATAAACCCCTAAAAAACATAAAAACACCTCCATTAAGGTTTTATATACACAATGTAAGTATATATGTAATGTAGTAACAGGCACATTTATAATAACATTTAATATTTACTTATTGTGTCCATTTTAAGCATACGCGGCACATACATTTTCAAAAACGCCTTATGATGTTCGCTTTTTTTTTTTAAACAACATTACTGATTACTACTCCCTGGAGACTTTATGAGAGCTAACACACATAATAAAACCTCACTTGCTGTAGAAGGCAGGCTGTCATTATAATTCAGACTGCTGGGATGTTCATATATTCCCGTTTAGATGAAGAATGACTCATAATTCAAAAAGGGGGGTGGAACCAAGCGTCTTTTCGTGTCGTTCTCGCCATTTCAAGGTCCAAATTGGCTGTCAAAGTGTACCAACTTGTCGGAATACGTCATTGGCCTTCTACTATCCAGGTGAGAGGCATCGTTTATGACCTACAATAACGTTTGACGAGCAAGACAACGAGGAAGCAGCTGATCAGTTGATCATGTCAACTTTGACGCACAATCTCGTGATCACGGCACCACTATAAAGTTTGTCTGTGTTAGCGCTTATCATAATAGTATCACTGATACTAGGTCAATATTCAAGTCACGAAATTTAAATGGAGTATTGTTGCCGCTTTTTAGATGTTTTTTGTTTTTTTATGGGTGGTATAGATGCCCTCCCATTGGTTCTGCTGTAAGCAGGACTTTTAATTTATGTTTATTTATTAGTTAAAATGCATTAAATAAAATACATCTGTTGTCATGTCTTTCATAATGATTGTGAATGATAGGCAAAATTCCTGCCAAAAAGTGCAGTTCCACTTTAAGACGATTCCAGTGATGTAAGTATAATTTTCCTGTGATAAATATTAAGAAAGTTATCAATTTTTAAATCCGATGAAAATGCACCAATTTATGGTCAACCTTTTCAATACTAAATCAAGGGGGCTTAAGATTTTAGGTGTGACTGTTTTTGTTAAATCCGACTTTCAAATGTCATAACTTTCTTCATATTGTACGATTTTAAAAAGGTAGGTGTCATTGGAAAGTTTGATAAATAAAGAAGCAGAATTATGTAATAATGACTAAATATTTTTTAAGAAAATAATTTCTTCATGATATTAGCGTAAGAAGTGACCAAAATGTGTGTAAATATGATGATTGGTCCGACTCGGGTCACATTATAGCGAGCAGGAAGAGACATTCTGCGAGTCCTAAAAGTCCACGTGCAAATCTATCAATTTAAAAGATATTTGGCAGATTCACAGAGAAATATTTAACTTATATTTGAAGAGGGATTCCAGTGAACCATGTACTCACCGCAGATTTTTTTAAAGTTAAATTTGTCAAGTTTACACTTGACACATTTTGTCACAGCTTTGTGGAGCGAGGACTTATCCAATCTGAAAATGTCGATATTCTGGATAAACAAGGATATGTGTACCACATCACCAGTATTCGTGTATAGTGGTGATGAAAACAATGCAAATGCAGATCAAGCGTAAAACATTCTGAGTGACCACTGCGGAGAGTCAGCCAGTGGCAAACACACACATACCTACACATTAGCATTATGAATGATAGGCAAAATTCCCCAAAAAGTGCAGTTCCCCTTTAATCATCTCATTTTCTCTCACACATCTTGTTACAAAGATTGTCAGGCTATGATAAGATATAGAATTTATATTAATCATGATTTAATTACAGTTTGTCAAGTGGACACTTATAGTCAAAATAATAACTAATGTGTCCTAACCTGACATTATAAAGTATCCCAAGTACTGTAGTAGTATCCACAGTGAGGCGGTGATTATAGTTTTAAAGTATTTGATATGTTAGAACGAGAGTAAAGCAACTGCTTTAACCGTAATGCCATATGTGAAAGTACTTTCTGCCTCACTGGCAAGCCCCAGGAATGTGAGCACAAACCCACACATAAACGCACAGACAAAAGCACACAGCTGGAACGTCTTAACAACATGTTGTTGCCAGACTTTGTCTCTCACATTTGCACACAATCTTTATTCTCATATGCAGTGATAATTGATGCTTTGTTGTCCAAATAAGAACATTGCTATTAGAAATAACCAGAAAATATGTGCTCAAATTCTATTCGATTAATTAAAATCACACACATGAGATTTGACTGACATGATTGATGTACTAGTAATTCATGTCAAAATACACATGTACTTACATTTCTTTCACTTACAGTACAACAATGAAACAATAGCCAGTGATGTATATTTAAAAAAAAAAGGATCATCAAAAAAAATTGTGCGCAGAGGATCGTGTCGCTTAAATTATTAAAATTTCTCACAAAATCAATTTACCGTGTTTGCCCTGATCCCCTTAAGCCAATAAAAGCAGCAATGGGAAGATTTGTTGTAATTGGGAGCTAAAGGCCTAATTCACATTTACTGCGCCTCTGCTGTCAGAACTTTACGTAAAGTACAAACTTTTCCTGAACAAATCACAGTTGTATTATATATATATATATATATATATATATATATATATATATATATATATATATATATATATATATATATATATATATATATATATATATATATATATATATATATATTTTGGCGAATCAAACTATATCAATATATCAATCAATATATAAATCGTTATCTATATTAAAACTGCAGCTGTCAGCTGATCTTTTTTTTTTGCTGAGAAAATTCCATACGGTGTTTTGTTTTTTATTGTATAAATTTTTTCAAAATTTTCAGCTTCATTTTAATTTAATTTGTATACATAGTTTACTTTGTTTGAAATCTATGCCATTTGCTGCTGTATTGCTGTAAATCGTATATATATATATATAAACAGTATATATATATAAGGCAGCACGGTTTTATTTATTTTTTTATTTAGCCTTTATTTTACCAGGTAAAATCCCATTGAGATCACAGATCTCTTTTCCAAGGGAGACTTGGCCAAGAGGGCAGCAGCAAGGTTACATTAAAAAACAGTAAACAACACATACAACATCACATTTACAACATTAAAACTTGCTCACATAACACATGTGCATACAGACAAGGTAGACTGCAATCCTTTCACAGAAGCTTTAAACTCATTCAATGTAACAAGGGTTTGAAGTTGAATATTCGATTGTAGGTTATTCCAAGCCTTCGGTGCTGAAAAAACCTAAATGCTACTAAGAAGTAGCTCTTGGTTTCAAAAAGGTTGGTGACCCCTGATATAGATAGATGCTGTTTTTTTTACTGTTAGTAGAGAAAATGAATAACATTATAGGGGTGGGCAAAAGAGAAGGCAAACTAAATAAATACATACAGTGTGGTGTAGGGACCCCTAGATGTAATTGTAGGGTGTCACCAGCTAAATGACAGATAGTTAATAGCAATGGACATTTATTAGATTATTAGATTGATACATTGAAATGCTACGGTTTTGGTTCCTTGGCTGTCTCTTGGTTTGAGAGTTATTTATTTGACAGAACGCAACGTGTATATTTAATTAGTTCGCTATCGAACAGCTATGGTTTTAGCTGTGGTGTGCCGCAAGGCAGTTGTTTGGGACTACTTCTATTTTCAATTTTTACAAATGATCTTCCTCTTGTGACTCAAAAATCCAGTTTGTACTGTATGCTGATGACACCACATTATATCATTCTGCATCTTCAATAGGAGTACTTCAGTTTGTCTTCTCAAATGACTTAGATGCTGTTACTGAGTGGAATATAAGTAATAGACTGGTTTTAAACATTTTAAAAACAAAAAGTATTGTCTTTGGTTCACGACATAGTCTGGCAAAAAATCATATACTTAATTTACAGATTTCAGGACAATCAATCAAACAAGAGGATAAAGTAAGACTTTTGGGCGTTACACTTAGTAATACACTTTTGTGGTCCGAATATATCAATCAAATTGTCGCTAAGATGGGTAGAAGTATTGCTGCTGTAAGGAAATGTGCTACGTATGTAACACCTGCAATTCGCAGACATGTAGTACAAACATTGGTGTTGTGTCATCTGGATTATTGTTCAGTTATTTGGGCTTCTGCACCCAAGGTTGACCTTACAAAATTACAAACAGCTCAAAATAGGGCAGCTAGACTTACTCGTGATTGTTCTTATAAATCGAGTGTGGACCGTATGCATTTTTGTCTTGGATGGCTGAAAGTTATTCTAAGATTATCCAGCAGTTTATTGTTATTTTTTCGAAACATTATTTATAACAAGTACCCTACAGCTCTTTTTAAGCAGATTGGTTATAATACTGATGTTCACCACTACTGTACCAGAGCTTCAACTCAAGGTCTACTTGCATTACCACGACCAAGAACTAATTCAATGAAAAGCACTGTTGTATACAGAGGCATTTCATTATGAATACTCTTCATTTAAATATTATGACTATTCCTAGTAAAAAAAAAGCATTTAAGAAACATGTAAAGTCACTTTTTAGATTTAAGAGTTAATCTTTCATGTTATCAGTTTGACAACTTTTTTTTTTCTCTTTCCCTTTTTCCTTTCTTTTATTGTAACTGGATCTGCGTACGTTCTATAACTGTATCTGTGTACTGTTATTTTATTTTATTATTTTGAGAATGTTCTTTTTCTTTTCCTTTTTTCTTTTATTTGTAACTGGATTTGTGTATGTTTTGTAACTGTATCTGTGTATTGTTATTTTACTTTGAACTTTTGAAAAGGACCCCAGGAAAACAATCCTGGCATTTGTGTGTCGGCAAATGTGGATCCTCAATAAACAATAAACAATTAGGTCCATTTGAACACTGTCAGTCACATTAAGATTGATATTATACATGTGAGCCCACAGATAGAAATGCTGTTAAATGTAGCTTTGATGTAGAAAGCTACTTTTGCCATGTAGATTATAACTTTTCCTGTAGTTTAGCTACATTTAATCAAGAGTAATTTGTAGCTTAGCTCACTACATTTTCCAAGTAGCTTGCCCATCACTGTAAATCTGATTGTACAATGATGGTGATGATGGAACAGTTATGATTACACTACTTTTACACTCCCAGTTAAGTTTCCAGCCTACAGAAACTCTTGTTTTGAAAGTTGGAAGTTTAAAAGTTTAATTTTTTCATGGAAACAATGTAACAATGTAGAATTTATTGTAACATTTGGTTTTTAGTTTGAACAGACGTGTTGTAAAATGTAGTATGTCTTACCCCAGCCTGTCTTCCTCTTTCTTCCTCAGGTGGAAGTCACGCTGAACGACATTCCACACATGATTGACCTCCTCGTCAGTCAGCTTAGATAGATCCAACTTCTTAGCGGCCATGACACCCAGCATCACCTGACAGATTTTGGAAGACAATACCTGTATTAGTATCACTTGTATTACAGTATTTGTTAGGGCAATTACTCAACCACCAAAAACCTGTCACATTGTAAAACTAGAATTATTCTATTAAATATTTTTTGTCTTCATATTTATGGCTGTCTGAAATAGTTTTTTCTGGGAAAATGTGTACGATTCTTCATTGGACGTTTTGGAGCGGATTACTTACAAGAGGTGAGGTATTCCTGTGCTGTACGAGCATCGCCCGTCTGTGTTATGAGTCTACCCTTGTGTTTTCATAATGTGTGTTATCAGAAAAACATAAATTTGCATGTTGGATATTAGACACACAACTCTTGCACAAACCTCGGAGTTCATACTGTGTACCAGCAACAAATCACATTTAACAGTTTCAAATTGATTTTGTTAAGCCTTTAGATACAGTAGTCTAAAGCTCTGAGAAAACAAGTTTTCAGGTGTCTCCTGAGTGATTATTTGAAGGAGTCATACATTCTGCGGCTGAAGTTTTAACTAGTCATTTAATTGCAACTTAAGTATTTACGACTACCTTTTACTGCGTTTTATAGCAATACACAATGAAACTATACACTTATACTCAGCGTACATGCACTCATCATGTCCTCAATAATGATTTGAAGCATTCTTTTTACAGGTGGATTGATTATAAAACATTAATTGGACATGTTCCAGCGTTGAACAAGTTTTTTACTAAATCGGGCCTCAAGGGTACTTGTCTCCATTAACTCGTTGACTTACGTTCCCCTTCTACCACTAGCTAAATTACAAAAAAAACATGTCAGTAATTGTGCAACTATTTAACGGTCTACTGCATTTCTAGAAATGTTTTTCTTTACATGCGCTTTGTGATGACTGACTCAAGTGAATCGATTCAGTAAATGAATCGATTCATTCAGTAAAAGGAACAACTTTTTCTGTCATTAACATACAGTTTGGTGGCAGTTTGGGTCTTTTAGACCTTTGGTAAAATAGTAGCTGGCCTTCAGCATGGGATGAGTACAGATTTCTGTACTTTTATAGGTACAAACTGAATCCTATCAGTACTACAGGATACCGATTTATGAAAAATCAAACGGTAGCATATTTAAATACCTTTGTTGAACGTGATGTCATGTATTATTGTGTTTGACTGTCTCTATTGTTGTCATGTCTTTTGATCATGTTTTGTTTGGCCATGTGCTGTTTGGTTTTTGGACTCTTTTTTGGTTCCTCCTTTTTCACTCCCTTGTTTTGTCACAATAGCAACCATTAGTTTCACCTGTTCCACGTTTGGACTCACACACCTGACACTAATCATGACACAGTATTTAAGCTTGTAGTTGCCAGGCAATCGGCCTGGCGACATTACCTCTGCTCACTTCATGCCAAGATTACCCTCTACTATCCATGCTACCTTTGATATCCATGCCATAGTTCCATGCTTTCCAAGTAAGTTTCAGTTTATGTGTTGACGTTCTTTTGTTTCATAGCCAAGTTTGTTCTCCGCCTTGTGCGCGCCTTTTATTTGTACCCTTTTTGTAGTTTATAGTTATAATAAAACATGTATTTACCTTCACCCCATGTCCACTCCAACTTTTCTTGCATCTCGGGAAAACAAACCCTTCAAAGTCCATGTCGTGACAGAATGTCGCCAGCATCAACACGTTTTCCCGCAAGGAACATGGAGGCGTTAGGAGCCATGGCGGAGCTAGACCTGATGTGGGGTCCAAATGGAAAACTAATTCCGATAACGTCCGAAGACGTTGGCACGTCGCCCCAGCCGCGGAAGCGACGCCCAAGACGAAGGACGTTTGGGAGGACTTCCGCGAGCGGACAGGTCACGTCATTCCCGCAAGCTCCTCCCCCTCCAGGCGGAAACAGGCTGCTTCCTGCCCGGTTTCTCCAGGAAGCGTCGCCGGAAAATGAAGTCACAGACCAGGATTTTTTTTCTCTAAATTATTTTTCTGTTGATCACCCACCTCCAACAAAAGACTCAAAGTCCAAGATAGAACATTATCAAGACATGTTTCTGAAAATCAGAGCAAGTCAATCACAGTCATCTAGTTTTCATGCCCCGCCCACATCACAGGACTTTTCCTTTTTTCCGCCCACTCAATCCCAGGCATGAAAAATAGAAAGACTTTTTGGACAATTTAGAGGGGAAATTCTGCCCCCCTCCACCCATCCCAAAAAACGATTCCAGACCTGGTATCCGCCCCTTGAAGGGGGGGCTAGGGCCGGGAGCTGTGCTGGTGGGGTCGCTCAGCTGCGCCCAGCCAGGCAGCAGCCTCCAGCCCGGCCGCCACCACCAGTTCTTCGCCATGCCAAGCCACAACCTCCATCCCGGTCACCACACCAGTTAATCACCATGCCAAGCCACAGCCTCCAGCCCGGCAGCCACCACCAGTCTTTCGGTCTGCCAAGCCGCAACCTTCGGTCCGGTCACCACAACCGGTCTTTCGGCGTGCCAAGCCGCAACCCCCAGCTAGGCCACCTCCACCTGCACCACGGCTAGCACCAGTAGCAGCACCACGGCTAGCTCCATGCCCAGCTCCAAAGCTGGCACCATGCCAAGTTCCACCACGCCAAGCTCCACGGCAGGTTCCAGTTCCTGCACCACGGCGGGTTCCAGTTCCTGCACCACGGCGGGTTCCAGTTCCTGCACCACGACAAGCACCAGTAGCAGCACCACGGCTAGCACCTGTCGCTGCACCACGGCTAGCACCTGTCGCTGCACCACGGCTAGCACCTGTTGCTGCACCACGGCTAGCACCAGTAGCAGCACCACGGCTAGCGCCACGCCTAGCTCCACAGCTGACGTTCTTTTGTTTCATAGCCAAGTTTGTTCTCCGCCTTGTGCACGCCTTTTGTTTGTACCCTTTTTGTAGTTTATAGTAATAATAAAACATGTATTTACCTTCACGCCATGTCCACTCCAACTTTTCTTGTATCTCGTGACAATTGTATATAATAATAATGATAAGAAAGCTAAGTATTTAATTTATAAATAAGGGGTAGGAGTAAATAATATTCACTTCTTCCCACACGTTTTTGGATGTGAAAAACCTAACCATTATGTATTGTTTTAATTATTTTGTGTTTTCATTGTGAATTTGTTTCTGTTGTTGTACTTTACTATAACATTATTCAGATTATTTCCTTTATATTATTATGAATATTGCTTTGGTTTTAGCATGTACAAAATAAACTACTACTACTATTACTAATACTACTAATACTATGTAATGTTATAATTTTGTATGCCAACAAAGCAAGCATGTGTGATAGAAAATGCTCAAAGTAAAGCTCGACCTTTCAATATGTGCTAGGTCGGTGCTATTTTACATTAAATATGCCATATGCATGCTACTGATTAACATTAGCAATTTTACATAGCGATTTCAACACATACACATTTGTTAATGAAAACTACATGTTACAATCAAACAGCTGGTGTGTAGTAAGTACAATACTTACTGTATAAACACTTTTTAAGACTCAACAAAAGACAGGACTGGCACATTCAACTTAATGGTAAAGACTACTTCCTGACTAAGACAACACACTTAGGACAACCTGAAATAAATGAATACTTGCAAATGACAGTCAGATGTGTACAAAAACAAAAAAAATAACTGGTGGACATGCATATTACACACTGCACCACGTCCTACAGAACAACATTTGGACAACTTTCTGCACACAAAGACAATATCAATGCAATATTAATGCATTCATCCCAGTGACTCGGAGGAGTATCTACACGTCTGTCATCATCATTAAATTCACCAACTATAATGCAAGGTGGCATTCTTGAGGCAAGAGAGTCAAAAGCTGAAAGGAACAAGTGTAACATCAAAACACAACACTGACTTAAGGAAGCAGGAAAACTGTGTAATGTACATGAAGTCAAATATAGGGCAGGTGCACCTCCATTGGTTGTCTGAGAACAGCCACCCGGACAATTGCAACAATTGGTTTGCATAACCAAATAATTTCTGCACAAACTGTGAGAAACCATCTCAGGGAAGCTCATCTGCATGCTTATCGTCCTCATTGGGGTCTCGACCTGAACACATTCTATGGCGTCTGGCACATTGGAGTGGTGTTCTCTTCACAGATGAATCAGGGTTTTCACTGTTCAGATGGCAGACAGCGTGTGTGGCATCGTGTGGGAAAGTGGTTTGCTGATGTCAACGTTGTGAATCGAGTCGCCCATGGTGGGGGTGGGGTTATGGTATAGGCAGGTGTATGTTATGAACAACGAACACAAGTGCATTTTATTGATGGTTCCTGGTACAAACCCTTTTGGGCTGAAGGAAAACCAGCATTGGTGCTGTAGAGACACCTTAAGAGAATGTGTCCATTATTATTACTATTATTATTTTTATCAGTCAATGTTGTATACAACCATCACAGTGTGAATGTAGATTGCATGAATAATGGGTTCTATAGCTCTATATAAATTAAAAAAATGTTCATTTAGATTTTTTTGTCTTTATTAGGCCTCCAATCATTTGAAGTTACACATTTTCTATTAATCATCAAAAATGTTACCGTTACTACATTTTCATTATTTTTTATTCTTATTTTTATGTTTTTATTTGTACTTGTCCTGAGCACTGAATAAGCTATTATCTATTAAATATTTATTTGTTTTTTTAAACTCATAATAGCTTATTAATGTTTTATTTAACACATTTCAAAATGTAAAGCACAAATCTGCTTAAATACGAGACAATCGTGAATCAGCTCAAAATTGTGCACTTAATTGGTGCTGAATTTCCCCCAGGAATCAATAAAGTACTTTCTATGCTATTCTATTCTATTTTATTATTGTTTTTAAAAATATTAAATGACATATTTCACCGCAGTATAAGAATGCCTCATCTATATCAAAGTGTGATATTAATATGATATTCGTAAGTGCAAGTATTGGACTCCAACACGAAGAAGTATTGATTATTTATAATAATACTACAATGTGACTGAGTATTCCTTTTACAACATGCAAACTGGCATAGTAGCTGCTAAGGTGCTTACAATAGGAAATTATACATAATTTAAAATATACTTCACTAAATCTAGCTGTTAAAGTCTAACTAATAGTCTACTAATCTAATACTACTAGCCTGCAGATGCTACTCTAGTCAAATTTCATTGCATCTACTGCAGACAAATGTGCTAAAATGTGAATGTATTTGTCACATTTTTGTCAAGCTTCTTTCAAACTTCTTCCAAGAGAAACACTTTGACTCTCAGAAAAAAAAACTGATCTAAATATTGAAAGCATTACATTATCATGTTTGAAACTTGTTAGTAGACAGTATATTACCCTATTTACTATTTGTAGCAAAATGTTTGTTTCTCAACAAATGTCTTCTTTGTTTTCTGCTTCGGTCTCAATCTTCTGCAGTTAATAAGCAATAATAATTGCAATCATGTAAGTAATGTAAACAATTACACGGACTGATACAACACAAGTGGTAACTATCAAAGTAATATTGTAGGATGCAGTATTAAATGCATGTAAACGGGAATTTATCAATTTGTCTATTTTTAAAATAAGTAACATGTAAATAGCTTCCGCAACAGTTCTGTCATCCTGGGAATTTGTTTTAATGAAAATAATATTTAGTACTAACATTAAATACTGTATTGTGCTTTCAACTGCAGGGAAATATGTATAGAACTTGATAAGACATATTTACTATTACTTTAAGATAAAAAAATAAACTGTATATGTTGCTTGCAGTATTATTAATGATCAACTTTTTCTGATAAAAAGTACCTCAGGAATGAGCTTAGTCCATTAAAATAAACAGATAGTAGAAGTAGAAAGACCCTTGTTTAAAAGTAGAAAAGAATGATGAACAGTAATAAACATAACTCACCTTGTTGCTTGAGCAGATTTGCTAGGAAGAAACGACAGAAAACTGCAGCAAATCAAGCAGTCGACAGCAACTTGAATCACATGACCTCATCTGAAACTTAATAACAAGCTTAGACTGTGAAGTCCTTTACGGCCCGGTTATTCCTACTACCGTGTATTACTACAGTACGCTCATGTATTACTGTAGTACCCTTTATACAGTATTAGTACTGAAACTTCAATCACATGGCCTCATTTGAACCATCAAGGAAACTTAATCACAAGCTTACATTGTGGCATCCTTTATACTAAGCTGTTATTCTTACTATCATGCACTACTACCGTATTCTCATATATTACTAGTAATAACTTGAATTCTAACTATCGTGCACTACTACAGTACTCTCTTATATTACAAGCAACATCTCTTATTCTTACTATCATGTACTACTGCAGTACTGACATGTAATATTACAGTACCGTGTAATACTACACTACTTCTTACTATGATGTATTAGTCCAGTAATATCATGTATTACTGCAGTACTAGCATGTATAAGTACAGTACTATAATGTATTAGTACAGTAATATCATGTATTACATTTATTACTGCAATACTAGCATGTATAAGTACAGTATTATAATGTATTACTACAGTACTATCATGTTTTACTACAGTACTACCATGTATTACTACAGTACCTGTCATTCTTACAATAATGTATTAGGACAATATGATGACATTTTACTGCAGTACTATCATGTACAGTAGGTACCACTGTATTTTTGCCTCATCCTTCACTTGAAACGTGAGTGAAGAATGCGTGAAGAATGCACTACCGACCTAAGAAGTCCAAAAGAGAAACAGATAATACATTATCTCCTCACAGGTAGTACCTGGTGGTTGTTTGAGCACACTGCAGCTAGTCCTGGATAGCGCCACTCCTTAATGCTTCAGGTACACACAAGATTCTCACAGGAATGAGGAAAAAATACAATGGTGCCTACTGTAGTAGTATAGTGCTATCGTGTATTACTGCAGTACTACCATGTATTAGTCCAGTACTTTCTTGTCTTACTACAGTACTATCACGTACTGTATTAGCAGACTACCATCATGTATTACGAGAGTACTATCATGTACTACTGCAGTATCTGATTTACGGCAAACAAAGCTAGATATTTGCAGTATTTGTCACTCAGCATTAGTGTGCAGTGACTGTGAGCTGTGATGTCCAGTTTAGACTTAAATCTCAAGTCACGTGACATGGTGGTAATGTACCATTCTTCACATGACATTGTTGTAATGTACCACGAGTCACATGACATGGTTGTACAGTACCATTTCGGTAAACTTCAGCATATTAATAAAAATAAAAGGACTGTTCTAAATGCTGATTGTCAAAGATGTTAGACAACATAACACATGATAGTTTTACCTCAACGAAAGCTTTTGTCATTCTGGAAATTCATTGTCTTGCTCAAGGTCATATTATTTATATGGTGCTGAGATACACATGATTTTAGCCTTTCAAAGCTCCTCTTGGAACATAATGTTTTAGCCTCAGTATTGTCAAATCAGAGTTACGGCCCTGGTTGTATTGTATAACTTTAATAACATCTGAGGAAAAATACAATCATTTTATTTATTTTTTGCATGACCTTTCTTCTGCCGTGACCTTTGCTCTGCTTTTTCTTGGAGTCTCCTGGAAGTGCCAGGGGTGGAGCCACAGTACCACACCTGTGGCTAGTTGCAATTAGGCCCTTTATCAGTATCAATCAGTACGCTGGTCGCCAGACTGTCATATAGGCCGTAAGGTGAACCCGTTTTTCGTTTCATCTCGTTCCTATGTCTGGGCACTAAATAATTTTTGGTTCTTAAAAAAGATATTTTGGTTTTCAATTAGAAAAAAAAAGTTCTCCACTGGACATCCAGGCAATTTTTTTAAATTAGTGTTTAAAGTTGGGACTATTTCTTGCTTGGCGTAACAATATATTCGTCCCAAGAGGTGACGTTTTTGTCACATGCTTCACATTCGACCAATCAGGTAGCCGCGCAGATCCAAAATGGCGATGTCAACAATGTCTAGCGATGAAGAGGAAAATACTCTAAAACACCTTAAAAAAGTTCTAAAAAAGAACAACAAAATATGCTACATGCATGTTACGTCTGTTAGGAATGAAGAGGTGAATGATTTCACTATCATAAGGTGGAATACTTACAGGAATTGTTTAAAACGGTGGCTTTGCTGTGATGGTGAGTCTCATAAAGTAGCCGAGACATTCACATCCTGTATCGATGTTGAATTTAAAGATATTCCTGATGACGCTGGGCTTCACCCGACTTGTTACCGGTGGTTCATTGATAAGAAGCGTTTGGATTCTGCCGAATAAGTGGCCAAACGGCTGGATGTGGGTTTTGATTGATTGATTGATTGAGACTTTTATTAGTAGGTTGCACAGTGAAGTACATATTCCGTACAATTGACCACTAAATGGTAACACCCGAATAAGTTTTTCAACTTGTTTAAGTCGGGGTCCACTTAAATTGATTCATGATACAGATATATACTATCATATATACTATCATCATAATACAGTCATCACACAAGATAATCACATTGAATTATTTACATTATTTACAATCAGGGGTGTGGAGGGGGGAATGGGGGGGGGATATGGACATCAAGTAGTGGGCATAGAGAGAGAGAGAGAGAGAGAGAGAGAGAGAGAGAGAGAGAGAGAGAGAGAGAGAGAGAGAGAGAGAGAGAGAGAGAGAGAGAGAGAGAGATCAGAAGGCATAAGAAAAAGAAAAAGTATCTGCATTTGATTGTTTACATTTGATTATTAGCAATCCGGGGAGGGTGTTAGTTTAGGGTTGTAGCTGCCTGGAGGTGAACTTTTATTGCGGTTTTGAAGGAGGATAGAGATGCCCTTTCTTTTATACCTGTTGGGAGCGCATTCCACATTGATGTGGCATAGAAAGAGAATGAGTTAAGACCTTTGTTAGTTCGGAATCTGGGTTTAACGTGGTTAGTGGAGCACCCCCTGGTGTTGTGGTAATGGCGGTCATTTACGTTAAGGAAGTAGTTTGACAAGTACTTCGGTATCAGGGCATGCACCTGGGGATAGGTTGATTGTTGCCCTAGTGTGTGAATGTGAGTGTGAATGTTGTCTGTGTTGGCCCTGTGATGAGGTGGCGACTTGTCCAGGGTGTACCCCGCCTTCGGCCCGAATGCAGCTGAGATAGGCTCCAGCGACCCCAAAAAGGGACAAGCGGTAGAAAATGGATAGATGGATTATAGATGCATGACAGATACAGTGTCAATAATTATGAAATTAATATACAAAAACACTTTTTTAATTGCCTTTTCCTGTTTGTATGTAGCTACAATCTTGACTGCATACCTTTTGGCACATATTAAGTGTGTGTGTGTGTGTGTGTGTGTGTGTGTGTGTGTGTGTGTGTGTGTGTGTGTGTGTGTGTGTGTGTGTGTGTGTGTGTGTTGTGTGTGCGTGTGTGTGTGTGTGTGTGTGTGTGTGTGTGTGTTTCTTTTCAGAAGTGAACCAACGTTTGATTCCAGCTACAACATATTCTGCAAGAGGATCCTCCGCCAAAGGATAATTGTTAATCCGAAGGTGCTGAGAATGAACCAGCTATGACCAATGTTTTTAAATACGGTGCAAAAACATGAAGATTGTGATTCTTCAAACTACAGGTAACAACAGAAGCTTATTTTGGCAGCGATGTAAAACACTTTTATGCTGGAAAAGATCAAAAGAATAATATATAATTTAAAAAAAGGCTTTGATAGTATATTTAAACTACTAATACTTATGAATATATCTTTATTTACACCCCTGTGCTCCTCTTTCCCTGTGTTCTTATGTTGCAGGCAGGATAGATTAAAGACAAGGCTGACTCTAGACCAGGGGTGCTCACACTTTTTCTGCAGGCGAGCTACTTTTCAATTGATCAAGCCGTGGGGATCTACCTCATTCATATATATAATTTATATTTACTTATTTATTAAATATATGTTTTTGTTAACAAGTTAAAGGTGTTTAATGATAATGCAAGCATGTTTAACACATATAGTTAATATTGTTAATAAATTAAAGGTGTTTAATGATAATACAAGAATGTTTAATACATATAGTTAATATTGTTAACATGTTAAAGGTGTTTAAAGATAATGCAAGCATGTTTAACACATATAGTGTCACACCTGGGTGAAGTTTTGTCTGGTTTCATGTGGTCTTGTCATTTCCCGTTTTATTTTGAAATGTTAACTCTCCCTCTCATTTCAGATCACTTGCCCTTCCTCCTGTTTCACTGGTCTGATGTCTCTCCTGATTGCCTGATTGTGCCCACCTGTGTCACCCTCCCTCATGTGTATAAATGTCTCGTCCTCCTCCTGTCCTGTGCCAGAGTGTTTCGTCTCGTCATGTACCTCCAGCAGTCTTCCACAGTCTCGTCCAAGTCGTTGAGTATTGCCTTGATTTATTCTTTGATTTCTCTGTTCCCTCTGAAGAGTGATTTTGATTTGTTAAAGTTTTTGGTCAGTTTTGTTCGAGCTAATTTCATAGTGCTCTGCCTTTTTTTCCCCTCCTCTTGGAGCGCTTTAATTTGTAGATATTTCTTAACTCTTTATAGAGTAGTTTCTGTTTATAGCGTTTTGTCTCTTCCTCTTTGTGAGCGCTTTTCCTTTTGTGTAGCTTATCATAGGTTGTTGGTTTTGTTATTAGATCAGTGTAAATTTTTATATTGTCCTTTTTCCTCCCTTTGGAGTGATTTTCTGTTTATTGTTTTATGCCCTGTGCTACGTTTCCTTTTTACTCTAGTATATCAAGTATAGAGTTTGTAGCCAATTGTTTATTCACTCTGTCTGAAGAGAGATCATAGAAAACAGCAGAATAAAAGCCTGCGTCAAACGTTTCCCGTCTGCAACTGAGTCCTCATTCTTGCCAAGTCCTAACATATAGTTAATATTGTTAACAAGTTAAAGGTGTTTAATGATAATACAAGCATATTTAACACATATAGTTAATATTGTTAACAAGTTAAAGGTGTTTAAAGATAATACAATCATGTTTAACACATATAGTTAATATAGTTAACAAGTTAAAGGTGTTTAATAATAATACATGTATGTTTAACACATAGATTCCTTTCTTTCATGAAGACAAAAATATAAGTTGGTGTATTACCTGAATCTGATGACTTGCATTGATTGGAATCAGACAGTGGTGCTGATAACATCCGCATTTTCCAATGGAGGAGAAAAAAAGTCCTCCTTTCTGTCCTATACCACATGAAAGTGGTTGGTTTTTGGCATCTTATTTGTCCAGATTCCATACTCCTTTGTATACACTTTACAAGAAATACATTGGCGGCAAACTCCGTAGCTTGCTAGCTTGTGCACGCCAGCTTTCTGAGACTCTTAGCGCAGGCAGGATGAAGCAGAGCTTTTATTGTGAAGGCAGGAACTGCGCAGTCGGTCTTTGGAGTTTTGACGGCAGGTACGGCGCCAGAGTCTGTTGAAATAAAAAGTGTTTCTCGCCTTCCTGTCGGTATTTTTTTCTTAATAATGAGCTGACAGCAGCCAGTGTCATCTCACAAGACCCTCGGGTGCCGTGAATGTCAATCAAGTGACGAAAGTGACGTCATAGTGAAGATTTATGATCGCTCATTTTTAGGACTATTTTTTTTATTGCCTGGCTGGCGAACGACTGACACACCCTCCGCGATCAACCGGTAGCTCGCGATCGACATAATGAGCACCCCTGCTCTAGACTTTCCCCAACTGGTGTTATAAGGGCAACATCTACGAACTGTTTTTTTGTTGAGACATTGTCTGCACATAAGCTGATCGACAGGCTACCTCAATCCATCAGGTACAGACACAACTAAGTCAACTGAAGTAAGCCAAGGTGAAAGTGACACTGAACACATGGCAAGAACAACAGCTGGTCCGCAAACTACTGAGAACACGAGGACACTTTATAGTGCAGCGCTAATATTGAAGCAGCTACTGTGTGACTCTCCCGGTATGACGTGCCCCTGGTCACCCACATCAGATGATTTAAATGTGTCCCATGCAAAATTTGTTGTGCCACTTGAACTGTACAATGTTATTGCTTGGATTGTAGGTGCAACAGAGGAACCAACATTAGTCTGTTATGTTGATATTCCAAAAGATGTGAACCTAAAAGTGATATCTGTTTGTCAAGACATTATGTATCTTGCGTGACCCCGAAGGGAATAAGCGGTAGGAAATGGATGGATGGGCATCTAAAGGTCGGAGGCAGACACCCAAATCATTATGTCTTGGTCTAAGTATTGGGCATTTAACAGGTTCCTCACAAGTTGTGTCATTGCAGAGTGGACTAGGACATTGTGCTTCATGAGACATTCTCTCAAAGGTATAATGTCTGCCCCTTCACCCAATGACAATGGATGGCACATTGCGGACGTGGAGTTAAAAGTTACATGGATGACTACAAATCCTGCCCCTGATAGTGTGTTAAAGGTAGTCCACTGCAGCTGCAAGCAGAGCAAATGTGAGACAGGAAGATGTTCCTGTATGTCTGCAAGACTGTCCTGTTCTGATTTGTGTCGGTGCCAAAATTGTGCCAATATTTCCATGGAAACAGAGGAAAGAAGCACATGGGAAGATGGCTCTGATGATAGTGATAGCTATGAGATGAACAACGTGTCCCTCGTTCAAAGTCACACTTAATCAGTTAGTTGTCTAATAAAAATGTGAGTTTTTGCCCCATTTGAGAAAAATCTCTCAGAGTATTTTACTATTCCTTTTTTTTTAGTTACTTAAGTTAAATATTTTAAAAATAGAATGTGAAAATTATAATAATCATAGTTTGAGTTTGTGCCAAATTTGAGGAAAATATATCAAAGAATTCTTGAGATATGGCTTTAACAATGTGCAAAGTTAAGACAAAATAATGAAAAAAATGTATTTAAAAAATACTCAAGACCTGCTGTGACATCAACACATTGTTTTGTTCATGTAAATGTTGTTTGTGTACAGATTCTAAACCAGGGGTCCCCAAACTATGGCCCGGATCAGGCCCACCAGCATCCAAAATCAGGCCCGCGGGAAGTCCAAGTATTAAAAAAAAAAAGTAAAAAAAATAAATAAAAAGTTCTGTCTTTTCTTATCCACTTTGTACTGCTTGCTACTCACAGTGTCTCCTAGCAGCTAAGGCAAATCATATTGTCTAAAAATGCATTTTCTCATCGATAACGTGACATCATCGAGCGCGCGGAAAGTGCGCTATATATATCTAATATATATATATATATATATATATATATATATATATATATATATATATATATATATATATATAAATAATATATAATATATATAAATAATATATAATATATATCAATAATATATATACTGTATATATATATATATATATATATATATATATATATATATATATATATATATATATATATATATATATATATAGCCCGGCCCCCGGCCAAATTGTTTTAACCCAATGCGGCCCCCGAGTCAAAAAGTTTGGGGACCCCTGTTCTAAACTGAAATGCAGTTTTTGTGTATTTGCATTTTTCCGCATTATTCGATATTTTGATTGATGTCAGCCATTTTGGCTGTTCTTTATTTTATTTTTTACTTCCTCTTATAACACAGTATCTACTGAAAGTTTTAATGTATAAAACATCATTGTTTAGCTAAATGTACCATGTGTATGTTCAATTGTACAGGTTGCTATTCACTTATTTTGAAGCGTTTTTTTCATTTTTTTTTTATATGTTTCATGGTTTAAATTCAAATTAAAGTATACCAATGCTAAAATACTTGTCTCAAATGTTAGGTATATGTATTAATGTCAATTTGTGAGAGAGATTCTGTTTCCAGAATGAATGTAAATACATTTACAAGAAAAAACAGCTGCATAAGATTTTAGTTTTTTTGTAATTCCTATTTTTATACATCTTTGGCTCTAAAAAAAAAAACGCCAGGATATTTTGCAGATAACTTTTAACCTAATGTCCACAATGACATTGTCTATGCAAAAATACAAAACAAGAGTAGTGCCCAGACGTGGGAACGAAAATCACTTTCTAGCCACATTTTCCTGGTTCACCTTTTGGCCAATACTCCCATGAGCTTCTCAGCCGCCGTCCTGATTTTTCAGTTCCTTCACTGATCTTACATCTGCTGCAGTGTCACCTGCCCATGTCAAGGAGCCTGACGTACCTCATTCAAATCGTTATGCTGTGGTTCCTGCGCACTGATCTTCTACCAGCGCTATGTGGTATTTGATCAGCAGCCACTAACTTATAGCCAGGACAGATGCAAGATAGCGTTCATAATGAGCTTTCTTACCGGCGAGGCGGCCGCCTGGGCTACAGCTATTAGCTCCGGCAAGCCCATGGTTCGCTTCTCTCTCTTTGACAGTTTCTGGACGAGATGATAAGTGTTTTTACCATCCACTGCAGGATAAAGAAGTAGGCACCCGGTTGCTGGATCTCACCAAGGGGAATCACTCCGTAGTCGATTACGCCATCCGCTTTCGGATCCTGGCAGCTGAAAGCTAACTTGACTCTTGCCAGATCCTTGTAGTTCGTTGAGCTCCACACAAGGACCTGGGCTTGAGGGCATTGCAAACTCCTTCAAGATAGCAAAAAATAATGAACCAATCAGGATCGCCAGCGGGATTTCATAGAGGTGACATAGCACCGAAGCGACTGTTTGATTCAAACAACAATGGCGGCACGCAGCGAGGAGTCGTGTGCTGACATTGATTCTGCTTTTGCAACTGTTTAGCGACATCGATCGTCTACTGACATTGCTGCGTTGTTTCTGTAAAAGTTCTCTAACTTTTCGCTCTGTCGTTATCCAATATGTCGGCTGTTCTGTTTTTGGATTTCCCAGCGTCACTCTCATTAGCGTTACGGGTTGATTTCGATTGGAGTGGTTGAAGTATCACGTCATTCAAGATAACGGACAAGTGGTTTATCCAATCACATACACTTATTTTTTTACAAGGCCCCGCCTTCTGAAATACATCTTCTGTTGAGAAGTCCCAGATCCTTGTTTGGAGCTAGCTCAGCAAACTAAAAGGATCTGGCGAGAGTCAGGTTAGCTCAAACCGGCTTCGAGGCTACTGCATTATGTGGGATATTCCGCAATGTACTACGTTCGCAAGTAAAGGACAAACTAGCCACTAAATATGAGACTTACACTTTTGAGGAACTTGTTGGACTGCCATAAGACTGGATAATTGTCTAACAGAGCGAAAGAGGGAAGAGCTACATGAGCGTAGCATTCCAAAGCGGCTCGAGTCTACCAGCTTACCTCCCATTGTTCTGATTTAACAACCCTCTCTGCATACTGCCATTTCTGTGTGTCCAATCACCGTGGAGGAACCCTTGCAGCTTGGAGGGGTTTTTTTCACAGCTGGAGCTGTGGAGGAAGCTTCAGCTTTGCCTGTACTGCGGAAATACTGTCAACCATCTTTGTGACTGCACCGTTCGACCTCTTTGGCGCAAGAGTGCTCCCCTTGGTTGTCAAATGAATTCTTCTGATGGTTTTCCAAATTCTGGACAGCGTGTTTCCACACTACACTCAAGTGAGTCCAATGCTTCACCTCACACTACACAATCCATCCAGAACCAGGGTGTTTATGATAGACTTCAAATGCAAGTGTCTCTGACTAGTTATTGATGTTATTGCCCTTATTGAGTATGGTGAAGACAATTGTTTTTTTTGGGACTCTACCTTTGCTGATTTGCACAACATTAGTAGATTACCTCTCACTTGTTCCAAGGAAATACACTCCTTGGATGGACGCCTCCTGGCGATAATTACACATAACACTAAAGACTTAACCCATTGGGTTTCTGCTAATCATTACAAGACAAATTGTTTCCTCATTATGTCCTCACGATCTGCCCCGGTAGTTTTAGGTTTAATGTGGTTTAAGATACACAACCCCAGCATTGATTGGATTAAGCCTGCCATAACAAATTGGAGTTATTTTTGTCATTCACATTGCCTTCGTTCAACAGTTTTTAATTTCCCTTCCATGGTGAAAATTAAACCAGAAGAAATAGACCTCCCTTCAGTGTCACCTAAATGCCTTGATCTTCGTTTAGTATTTAAGTAAGGACTCAGCTCAATCGTTACCTTCTCACTGACCTTACGATTGTGCAATTAATTTTCTGCCCAGTTTCTCTCTACACACTGCAAAGTTAAAGTTCAATCAATCAATGTTTATTTATATAGCCCTAAATCACAAGTGTCTCAAAGGGCTGCACAAGCCACAACGACATCCTCGGTACAGAGCCCACATAAGGGCAAGGAAAAACTCACCCCAGTGGGACGTCGATGTGAATGACTATGAGAAACCTTGGAGAGGACCGCATATGTGAATAACCTCCCCTCTAGGGGAGACCGAATGCAATGGATGTCGAGTGGGTCTGACATAATATTGTGAGAGTCCAGTCCTCAGTGGATCCAACATAATAGTGAAAGTCCAGTCCATAGTGGGGCCAGCAGGAAACCATCCCAAGCGGAGACGGGTCAGCAACCGATACACAGGCGAGCGGTCCACCCCAGGTCCCGACTCTGGACAGCCAGCACTTCATCCATGGCCACCGTACCTGTGTGTCTCCCCCTCCACAAGAGAAAGGGGGGAGCAGAGGACAAAAGAAAAGAAACGGCAGATCAACTGGTCTAAAAAAGGGGGGCTATTTAAAGGCTAGAGTATACAAATGAGTTTTAAGATGGGACTTAAATGCTTCTACTGAGGTAGCATCTCTAACTGTTACCGGGAGGGCATTCCATAGTACTGGAGCCCGAATTGAAAACGCTTTATAGCCCGCATATTTTTTTGGGGCTCTGGGAATCACTAATAAGCCGGAGTTCTTTGAACGCAGATTTCTTGCCGGGACATATGGTACAATACAATCGGCAAGATAGGCTGGAGCTAGACCGTGCAGTATTTTATACGTAAGTAGTAAAACCTTAAAGTCACATCTTAAGTGCACAGGAAGCCAGTGCAGGTGAGCCAGTATAGGCGCAATATGATCAAACTTTCTTGTTCTTGTCAAAAGTCTAGCAGCCGCATTTTGTACCAACTGTAATCTTTTAATGCTAGACATAGGGAGACCCGAAAATAATACGTTACAGTAATCGAGATGAGACGTAACAAACGCATGAATAATGATCTCAGCGTCGCTAGTGGATAAAATAGAACGAATTTTAGCGATATTACGGAGATGAAAGAAGGCCGTTTTAGTAACACTCTTAATGTGTGACTCAAACGAGAGAGTTGGGTCGAAGATAATACCCAGATTCTTTACAGAGTCGCCTTGTATAATTGTTTGGTTGTCAAATGTTAAGGTGGTATTATTAAATAAATGTCGGTGTCTAGCAGAACCGATAATCAGCATTTCCGTTTTCTTGGCGTTGAGTTGCAAGAAGTTAGCGGACATCCATTGTTTAATTTCATTAAGACACGCCTCCAGCTGACTACAATTCGGTGTGTTGGTCAGCTTTAGGGGCATGTAGAGTTGGGTGTGATCAGCATAACAGTGAAAGCTAACACCGTATGTGCGTATGATGTCGCCTAGCGGCAGCATGTACATTGTTCAAAGTGCAGGGTCGAGAACCGAACCCTGAGGAACTCCGCACGTTACCTTAACATAGTCCGAGTTCACATTGTTATGGGAGACGCACTGCATCCTGTCAGTAAGATAAGAGTTAAACCACGACAAGGCTAAGTCTGACATACCAACACGTGTTTTGATACACTCTAATAAAATATTATGATCGACGGTATCGAAAGCGGCGCTAAGATTAAGAAGCAGCAACATAGATGACGCATCAGAATCCATCGTTAGCAATAGATCATTAGTCATTTTTGCGAGGGCTGTCTCCGTAGAGTGATTTGCCCTGAAACCGGATTGAAAAGGTTCACAGAGATTGTTAGACACTATGTGTTCATTTAGCTGCTGTGCGACAATTTTTTGGAGGATTTTCGAAATAAACGGAAGGTGGGACACCGGTCGGTAGTTTACCATGAGGTCAGGATCGAGGTTAGGTCTTTTGAGCAGAGGATGAATAACCGCTTTTTTGAATGCTAGGGGAACAGTGCCAGAGGAAAGTGATAAGTTTATAATATTTAGCACTGATAGACCTAATAATACAAAAAGCTCCTTGATAAGTTTCCCAGAAGTGGGTCAAGTAAACATGTTGTTTGTTTTATCCCACTTACACTTCGTAATAATTCCTCTAATGTTATTTCATCAAAAAGAAAGAGACTATTTTGGAGGGCGGTATCCGTCGTATATACAGTCGTATCTGTGTTAATATAACCCAGTTGCAGCTGGGATGCTTTGTCTTTAATCTCCTTTCTAATGAGTTCAATTTTCTTATTAAAGAAATTCATAAAGTCATCTGCCGAGTGGGTGAAGCTATTGGGAGGAGTCCCTTGTTAAAGTTAAAGTACCAATGATTGTCACACACACACTAGGTGTGGTGAAATGTGTCGTCTGCATTTGACCCATCCCCTTGATCACCACTGAGGGGAGCAGTGGGCAGCAGCGGTGCCGCGCCCGGGAATAATTTTTGGTGATTTAACCCCCAATTCCAACCCTTGATGCTGAGTGCCAAGCAGGGAGGTAATGAGTCCCATTTTTATAGTCTTTGGTATGACTCGGCAGGGGTTTGAACTCACAACCTACCGATCTCAGATGTACAATGTGTCCAAACCTGAGCAAGATGCTTTTCACAATAACATTTCCTCTTCACTTGTCGCAGGGCTCACTCGTCATTCGTATTTTGCTTCCCTGCACTCCACCATTATATTCTCCAAGTTAGACCGACATAATGCCTATCACCTGGTTCACGTCTGATAGGGTGACGAGTGAAAACCGCATTCACTACTCGTCTGTCATTTTGAATAGTTGGTCATGCCCTTCGGTCTTACCATCACACCCACTGTATTCCAGAATCTTATCAACGATGTCCTGAATGACATGATTGGTAGCTTCTGTTTCATGTGCCTAGATGATATTCTAATATTTTCAAGATCTTTCCGCGGACATGTCCAGCATGTTCGCTTGGTACAACAAAGACTGTTAGAAAAACATCTGTAGGTTAAGGCAGAAAAAAGTCAGTCCCAATGCAGTTCCATATTTTTCTTAGGTTTTGTTGTGGAGAAGTGTCAACTTAGAGCAGATTTAGCCAAGATCTAGGCTGTGGACTAGGAAGCGACTACAAAAGTTCCATGGATTT